>NC_091435.1:45076844-45367145 GCF_964237555.1 Oryctolagus cuniculus
CCTTCTCTGTTCAACAGAGAGAACTACAGCTTTCTATTTCAAAAAGAATTAAACATTGCCCGGCGCCGCGGCTCAATAGGCTAATCCTCTACCTAGCGGCGCCGGCACACCAGGTTCTAGTCCCAGTCGGGTCGCCGGATTCTTTCCCGGTTGCACCTCTTCCAGGCCAGCTCTCTGCTGTGGCCCGGGAAGGCAGTGGAGGATGGCTCAAGTGCTTGGGCCCTGCACCCCATGGGAGACCAGGAGAAGCACCTGGCTCCTGCCTTCGGATCAGCGCGGTACGCCGGCCGCAGTGTGCCAGCCGTGGCAGCCATAGGAGGGTGAACCAACAGCAAAAAGGAAGACCTTTCTCTCTGTCTCTCTCTCTCACTATCCACTCTGCCTGTCAAAAAAAAAAAAAAAATTAAACATTAGTTTGCATTCACCAACTAACTTCAAGCAGGTATTATCAAAGGACATTTATCAGTCATGTGAAGAAACATATTTCCTTCCTGTACATTAAAAACAACAGTGACTTGATCAGCTCTTGTCCTGACTGTTGATGTACAATGTAATACTTTATCCATTTTAGTATTTTTTTTTGTTCTAGTACTATTGGTTAAACTCTGTAATTAACACACAATTATTCTTAGGTGTTTAAATTTTAACTGAAAAGTGATCCCTGTTAAATATAAGAGTGGAAATAAGAGAGGGAGGAGATGTACATTTTGGGACATGCTCAATCGGACTTGCCCCAAATGGTGAAGTTAGAAACGTGCCAGGGGATTCCAATACAATCCCATCAGGGTGGCATGTACCAATGCCATCTCACTAGTCCAAGTGATCAATTTCAGTTCACAATTGATCACACTGATAGGTCTAAGAGTCAAAGGGATCTCACAAACAAGACTAGTGTCTGCAAATACTAACTGATAGAATCAAAAAGGGAGAGAATGATCCAACATGGGAAGTGGGATACACAGCAGACTCATAGAAGGGCAGATGTCCTAAATAGCACTCTGGCCTCAGATTCAGCCCTTAAGGCATTCAGATCAGACTGAAGAGCCCATGAGAGTATTTTAGGCATGGAAAGCCAAGACACTCTAGCAAAAAAAAAAGACCTAAATGAAAGATCTCTGCAAGTGAGATCCCAGCGGAAAGAACGGGCCATCAAAGAAGGAGGTACCTTTCTCTGAAGGGAGGAGAGTACTTCCACTTTAACTATGACCTTGTCTAAATGAGATTGTAGTTGGCATACTCAAGAGGCTTCCATAGCCTTGGCAACTCATGACATGAGCCTAGAGTGTTCACTGATGCTATAAATAAGAGTGTCAATTGTTAAATCAACAACAGGAGTCACTGGGCACTTACTCCTCATGTAGGATCTCTGTCCTTAATGTGTATTACTCTGTGAATTAACGGTATAACTAGTACTCAAATAGTACTTTATACTTTGTGTTTCTGTGTGGGTGCAAACTGTTGAAATCTCTACTTAGTATATACTAAATTGATCTTCTGTATATAAAGATAATTGAAAATGAATCTTGATGTGAATGGGATGGGAGAAGGAGTGGGAGATGGGATGGTTGCAGGTGGGAGGGAGGTTATGGGGGGAAAAAGCTGCTATAATCCAAAAGTTGTACTTTGGAAATTTATATTTATTAAATAAAAGTTAAAAAAATAAAAAAAAACATATGTAGAACTAATCATAAGGAGAACAAAAAAATTTCAGTTTATTATATTCTAGAATTTCTTTAGGGAAATGTGCATAAGTAGTTTTTAACAAGTTCATACTTCTAGATCACTCATTATTATTAGAGATAATTTTTACTTATTATTTATTGCTCTTGGATATCTAGCTTAAAATAAATAGCTCCTTAGGATGAAAATGGTATCTGGAGTTTACTTGTGTCAGTTAGGAGATGTTCATTGCAGTCTGGTTGCAAAATTCTCTTCTCATAGGCCCTACCAAAACATATTAACATATGAAAGTTGATTTCATAATAAACAAGAGGAGTTCTTTGGATTTTGCCCTTCACTATATCTCCTTTACTACTGAAATGTCTGGCATTTAGGAAGTGTGGGGAGCAACTCGGACTAGACTAAGTTACTGGAATTAAGACTTATTCTATGCATCTGCTCTCCCACAATATGGCGCTGGGAGAGAAGAAAACAGCTTCTACACAGCTGCCTCCAGTTCAGCCAATAAACTGTAGGACTTGCTCCTGATTGGAGGAGAGCAGCGTACTCGGCATGTGGGCAGCCGAGTTGGGATTGGCGGAGGAGGACTATAAAGGAGGAGAGAGACGGCATGCACCAGGAACATCTAGGGGGAACACCTGTGCAGCCCCCGAGAGAGCCTGCCGGCGGTGTGCCGCTCCCCCACGGAAGTAGGGAAAGTGGCCAGGGGGAACCGCCCTTCCACGGAGGTGGAAGGGACGGCAGCCAACCCGGGAAGAACCAGCAGCAAACCCGGGGAGGGCCGAGCAGACGAAAGAACAGCGCAGGGTCCTGTGTCGTTCCTCCACGAAGAGGGGGAGCGACATAATGGTGCCGTGACTCGGATATGAAGCCTAGGCAGGGTTTAGTGTCGTTCCTCCACGAAGAGGGGGAGCGACAGGAAGCATTTGAATGCATATTAGAAGAATGAACGAGTGAATGCCTATATTATATATTATCTATATTATATATTATATTACTAATATATAATATATATTACATTATATATTATATATTATCTGGCTAATTGATTAAATGAGATGGCAGAATTCCTTTATACTTACGAATTTTCCCATCAAGCAGTTTGTGAACAACTTTTGACCACATCAGTTTCAATCTTAACTTTTTAATGATGAGTAATTTGATATCTAGAGATTTGGAGTGCTAGATGCTTGTTATCAGTAAGACGGTTATTCTGAGGGGCCGGGGGAGACCAGCACAGAGAAACTGACCTACATGCAGAATTGCAAGAAGTGGGAGCGAGACACAACACTGGAGAGACATTTCCTTCAAGTTAGAACTTAGCTAACTGCTAAGTCCCGTTCTAGTCAAGTGCCAGTTGTAGCCCCATTTGCAATGAGAAATTCCTCTTCTTAAAAAACAAAAGCAAATGAACACAGAAAAACTCACTACTACATCCTGCTCTGCCTCCCAATTAGACTGTAAATCCAGAAATAGCCTGAGGCTTCACTGGGCTGTAAATTGCATAATCTCCAGTCACTCCCTATGCTTCCTTCCTCACCATTCATTCCAAGTCTTCTCAAACCACATTTTCAGGGCCAGTTCTTCCTCCAGCTAGTAACATGGTCAACAAGCATTTAAGAGGAATCTGGTCACACCTGCATGACTTTGCAATGCTAATAATCTTTCTTGCTTACACATCTAAAGCTGGGCAGGTTGGATCAGAAAGTTTGGAATAGGCCAGGAACATCCAGGCCTCCCTTTCAGCTAAAATAAATATGCTGTACTTCTGTTACGTCCTGGAAGGAAAGCAAAAATTAGCAGGTCATGTCTATCAATATTAATGGTCAATTACTTGCCTTACTCTCTAAATCCAGACACTATACCATCAACATTGTTCCTAGGAGTCATATTAAAACGAAATGACAAGGCTGGCATTGTGGCCTAGAGGGTAAAGCCATCTCCTGCTCTGCTGGCATCCCATATGGGCGAAGGTTCGAGTCCTGGCTGTTCCACTTCCTCTCCAGCTCTCTGCTATGGCCTAGGAAAGCAGTGGAAGATGGCCCAAGTCTTTGGGCCCCTGCACCACGTGGGAGACCTGGAAGAATCCCCTGGCTCCTGGCTTTGGATTGGTGCAGCTTCGGCCCTTGTGGCCTCTTGGGGAGTGAACCAGAGAATGGAAAATCTCTCTCTCTCTCTCTCTGTCTGTCTCTCTCTGCTTGTGCCTCTCTGTATCTCTGCCTTTCAAATAAATAAGTAAAAATCTTAAAAAAAAAAAAAAAAAGAAAGTGACAGCAGGTGGGCAATGTAGAGCAGTGGGTACCTCAGATACCCACATTACTTATCTGAATGCCTGGCATCAAGATCAGCCTCCACATCTGATCCAGTGTCCTGCTCATGGATCTAGGAGGTAGCAGTGTCCCAAGTATTCAGGTTTCTGCCATCTACATGGGAGACCTTTATGGTCTAGCTCCTGGCTTTGGCCTGGTCCAGTCTTAGCTGCTTTAGGCATTTGAGGAGTGAAGCAGCAGAAGGAGGATTTTCTCTCTCTCTCTCTCTCTTTCTCTCCTCCATTTCTCCTTTCCCTCTCCCTCTCTCTCTTTCCCTCTCCTTCTCTCTCTCCCCAACCTCTTCCTCTCTGTCTCCCCTTCCCTATCCCTCTCACCTATTTCACAATGCTTTTCAAAATAAATTTTTTAGAGATCACATAAACAAGACTAGTGTCTGCTAATACTTTCTGATAGAATTAAGAAGGAGAGAACGATCCAACATGGGAAGCAGGATACACAGCAGCCTCATAGAATGGCAGATGTCCTAAACAGCACTCTGACCTCAGAATTAGCCCTTAAGGCATTCAAATCTGCCTGAAGAGCCCATGAGAGTTTTTAGGCATGGAAAGCCAAGGCACTCTAGCAAAAACAAACAAACAAACAAAAAAAAAAAAAAAAGAAAAGAAAAGAAAAAGAGGACCTAAATGAAAGATCTCTGTGAGTGAGATCCCAGTAGAAAGAACAGGCCATCAAAGGAGGAGGTACCTTTCTCTGAAGGGAGGAGAGAACTTCCATTTAGACTAAGGCCTTGTCTAAATAAGATTGGAGTTGACGAACTCAAAAGGCTTCCATAGCCTTGGCAACTCGTGACACGAGCCTAGGGTGATTACTGATGCCATAAGCAAGAGTGTCAATTTGCTAAGTCAACAACAAGAGTCACTGTGTACTTACTCCTCATGTAGGATCTCTGTCCTTAATGTGTTGTACAATGTGAATTAATGCTATAACTAGTACTCAACCAGTACTTTACACTTTGTGTTTCTGTGTGGGTGAAAACTGTTGAAATCTTTACTTAATATATACTAAATTGATCTTCTGTATATAAAGATAATTGAAAATGAATCTTGATGCGAATGGAATGGGAGAGGGAGCAGGAGATGGGAGGGTTGCAGGTGGGAGGGAAGTTATGGGGGAAAGAGGGGAAAAAGTCATTGTAATCCATAAACTGTACTTTAGAAATTTATATTTATTAAATAAAAGTTAAAAAAATAAAAATAAAAAAGAATTTTTTAAATCTTTACAAAAATAATGTCAAATGTACCTTTTAGCTAGATTGAAGATATATCTTTAAGTCTAAGCATTTGTGACGAAACCATGCATTTTTATAGCAACTGATTTATACCAAATGGAAGTTTAGAAAGTTGGTCTTCTTTTAGTTATGATACCTGTTTTCACCATGAATGTGAAAATTTGATTGCCCCAAGACAATAAAAAGAATTCAAATTTGACATTTGTTTTTCCAAGTACATATCAAATTAGTTTATATGAGAATTGTTGTTCCATAAAAAAGAGCAATTTTGTGAATGTTTCAAAATAGATAAGTAGATTCTGGGAAAAGGAGTTAAAAATAAAGTGGAATTGTACCAGTTTGCCAGATAATAGACATGAACTGATATATTCATTTACAAAAATTTTCTATTATAATGGTTCTAAGAGAAAAACAAAGAAGAGATTGTTTCCACTGTTTTAATATGCCATGGGTGAAATGTACACATGAGGGATGAAAATCCTACAGGCTGATCAATGGAAACCTCAATACTGAAGGCCATTAAGAAGGAGCCATAACTCTGCACCTCTACAATCACAGTAATAACTCAAAAGTGGATTTTTTTCACCTTATTTATTGAAAAAGATGAAAAGATATGGCACTTGAATCTTCTATAAATATCCCCATATTGAAATGCAATGTAAAAAAAAGCTTGTTAAAACATTTGTAATTAACTAGCTTCATTTAAATTAAAATTTCAATGTTGTGTTTCATCTAGGAATGTAATAAGACTATGTAGGATTTATTAAACAAATGGCAGTTAAGAGTTATGTAGTACAAAACAAAAGGCCATGCAATCCATGACCTTTGTCTCCTACCAAAACTTTCTCAACTAGAGATGATAACTTTTTACCACCTAAAATGATTTTTTTAAAGATTTATTCATTTGCTTGAAAGTCAGAGTTACACACAGAGAGAAGGAGAGGCAGAGAGAAAAAGAGAAAGAGACATCTTCCATTCACTGGTTCACTCCCCAAGTGGCTGCAATGGCCAGAGCTGGGCCAATCCAAAGCCAGGAACCAGGAGCTTTTTCTGGATCTCCCCCATTGGGTAGGGGCCCAAGCACTTGGACCATCTTCTACTACTTTCCCAGGCAATAGCAGAGGGCTGGATCAGAAGTGGAGCGGTGGGGACTTAAACTGCAGGTAGCGGCCTCACCTGCTATGCCACAGCGCCGGTCCATGAAATGATTATTTTGACATATCTTTTTACTCTTGAGAGAAGGAACCCTGGAATCAAACATAGGCAATGCCAAACCACTGTTTATTTGATATCTTCCTGAACCTTTAATGAGAAGATAGTACCAAAACAACTGAAAATTATAATTCTGATCCAGCTTCAGAGTGCCTTCATCACCTTAAAATTTTTGGAATGCAGAGTAGTATAAAATAAACAAAAACAGCATCTTTCAAAAGATATGGTATGACAAATACATGCAGATAAACAATTGAAGAAATTGGTCCTCCACAATGGATGCTGATTGAAATTTCTGATGCCCCTTGGCTGTCAAAGTAAGAGTATAAGTCATGACCATCACAGGATACCAGGTCTCATCATTAATATTTTTATGTGTTTAATGCAATGTCTTTTTCCACATTGGAAAACATATTGTATGGGTGTGCAAGTGTCCATAGTTGTCAAAATTAAATCAATAAGAAGATAGTGCAATAAAGGGCAGATTGAAACAAAATGTAAATTCTGAGTTACAGACAATGTCAAATCTCATAAGCGTTAAAAATACCAGATTTTATTGCATCCAAATTGGGAGAAAAGAGATTACAGAGAATATGGCAAGGCATGGGAAAAACTTTCCAATAATACTTTTTGTGTTATATTAGGGTTTACATGTGGCTGAACGTGTTATTTTTAGAGAAAATCATGGCAGAAAAGAAGGTGAACATAGATGTCTCCCAGGGAGAAGATATCTCCAGTGTCTATAAAAACATTTAAAAATGATAATTAACAGTACCTCTACCCTCGTGTATACAGTTTAATTCCTGGAACCTGTGGATATGTTAACTTGTATATGAAAAAAACTTTATGGACATGATTCGGTTAAGCATCTTGGCATGGGGGATTACTCTCAATTATTTGGAGGAACCCAACTTAATAGCAACTATCTTCATGAGAGGGATTAAGAAGAATTAGAGTCAGAGGAGCAGATGTGATGTTAGGAAGTAGAGTCACAGCGAGAGCTGAAAATGTTCCATTACTGACTTCAAAGAGGAGAGGCTATAAGCCCAAAAATGTATGTTGCCACTAGAAACTTAAAAAGGCAAGGAACAGACTCTTCCTTTGAGCTTCCAGAAAGAATGCAGCACTCCTTTTAGCACCATAAAATTCTTTCCGATTTCTGACTTCCAGAAGCTGCGAGATAATAAATTTAAATTTTTAGTGATTTGTTCTAGCATGCTATGCTAGGAAGTTAATAAAAATGTTCATTGCATATTGAACAAGAGTGAATTCAATGGGTTTGAACTCACATGTCTGGTGACATTGATTTAATTTTTCTGTTTCTCAGTTTCTTCATCACTAGATTGGGGATAATGATAGCAACTACTCATTGGATTGAGGCAGGGATTTAATTAATGTATACAATATAAAATTTGAGCCTGAAATGAAGATTTCTATATAAGTACTTCCATTTATTATACAAAATTGGAGCAACTGGCATATTTGATTGCTAATTGGTAACTCCCATGTAGTAGCCACCTGTCCAGTTGATGAATGAATGATGACTTGATCCATTGGCAGGAGGATTTTCTATCTACATTGTCAACAAATACATTGCCTTCTACTTTATATTTTCCTTAATTGCTGGACTAGTTGATGGCCTATTTCATATCATATAGCAAGACATGGTCACTTAGAATCATTCTGTGGCAGGAATTAAGGGAGTTCCTCATATGTTCAAGATTTAAAAAATTAAATCAATAGAATGATAGTACAATAAAGGGAAGACTGGGACCCAATATAAATTCAGAGTTACAGACAGTGTCAACTTTCAACAGCACTGAAAACACCAGATTTTATTGCTTGATATATGGTTGAAGAAAGGAGGTGACAGAGAATATGGCAAGGGATGGGAAAGACTGATACTATTGGAAAGTCTATAAATCTACCTGAATCATGCTTTGAGGTTATGGAATTTGCACAATCCACTTTTCTTTCAGAAAGCATTCCAGATATACAAGCTGCTCTTTCCAATAGTCAACCGGTCATCTCCACATGTCTCCTCCACATAATCATTATCTTGCTTGATTAATGATGCTCACATTCCACTGAGAAACTGAGACCCATCATCCACTTCTCCTCTATAACTAATGTCTAATTGGCCGAATTCCATCATGTCCACATGCCAAGTAAATCTCAACCTGCCTTCTCTCTTCACAATCTTTCTCCTTTCCCCACCCTCCCCCATTTAAGTTCTAATAATTGCTCATTAGCTTTCTAACAGATCTGTCTGCTTATTTTTTCACTATTTTTCAAATAATCCTACATACTCTGCCCAAGATATCTTTATGGCATTCAGATGTTTTTCCACGACACTCCTCTGTTTAAACTGATTTAACAGATACTTGTCAACTATACGACAAAGTCAAAATACCTTAGCAAGAACTTTAGTGTTTCACTCACTTCTACATTTCTATCACCACAGCTGTCTGTCTTTTGATTTTTAGGTGCCAATATTCTGTGATTATCTCTTTATTTTAACTTCTTCTCTCTTTCCTTCCACACCCTTGCATATTTTCTCACTTTCCCTAAATACATCTTCTCCATTATACACCAACACATTCTTATTTATTTATCAAATTTTGTTCAAATGTTACCACCTTTATAAATAGTGGAAAGCCTTCCCTTACTGCAGGGTGTTTGCTATGTGTGTGTTGATAGCAGGTATGAAGCTCAGTAACTCTGCAAGAATATTTCACTTTTTGGCAACCAAATTTAACTTTATGTTGAGTTCTCATTTTTTCACTGTGGCAGAAAATTGTCTTAACTCAATTTAATTCTCTTATCCCTTTTCCTATGGCTAGACTTACATTGTGGGAGATTAAATAATTCCTAGTGCTTCTGGGTAGGGAAACATATCTTTGACTCTTCCATCCATTTGCTGTTCTGCTTGGTTCTTAATCATCAGACCCTGTGTTTGGCACTGAAATTCCCACCCTGTGATCCTCTTAAGTGAGTTGGTTATTTGCTGTTAATAGGATGTTCCCATCACATGTTGGGCCCACAAGAACTGCCCCAATGGTGTCTACAGCTTCTGGAGGTGAAGTTTAGCTTCCTATTTCTCTAAGCAGAGACATGAGGTACACAATCTCCTTCTCTTTCAGCATTCCTCCCAGTTCTCTCTGTTCTTACGTCATCTTTTCAATCTCTCTACTTTCTCAACAGGAGGGCTGATGGGAAGCACCAGGTATTTTTATAGCTCAAACCCTCTCTGTGACTATAAGTATCTGAACACTAAAGCCACAGTAAAACTCAAAATAGTTTTTTTTTCTTCAACTATTATTATTTCCTTTGTTATTGTGGCTCTTGTGGTCGTTGTGTTTCTGTTAGGACACATCCCTCCTCGAAATAGTGAATAGCAAAGTCTTCGCTAGAGTAGGGAGAAGGGAAAAAAATAAATTCAGGTGAACAAGAGAAAGAAACACAGTCAACACCACCACTGTGGCTGGCAGAGAGGTCACAGGCAAGGTTCGAACTACTTATTTTCTACCAAGGCTACTCTAACTCAAACTATGCAGTAGAATACATTGGTTTTGAACACCACACCTGCTCCTTTGTCTCACCAATTTTTCCTCTCTCCTTTTTTCAGGATGTCCATGTTCCTTAATTCACAAGAATAATCCTTCCAGGAAAGGTTCACTCAGCAGTTTTTGACCATTAAATATAACCATGTAATAGGACTGAATTCAGCACAGTTGATTTTTGCATGTTGGTGATGTAAGCATTAGGAAAGTTACAGTCATATCCAACACGGGACAGGCACAGGAAGATATTTAAAGGCAGACTCTGATTCTGAAGGAAAAAAAAAAAAAAACTAAAATACTAAATGTGCTTCTTTTGTGTATGGGGCTTTAAGAATTAGACCAACAAGCTAGCTAAGAAAGCAGACATACATAACACTATACCGACTGCAAATTTTGTTGTCTGCTTGCAGGCAATCAGAAGACATAATTGCTAGTAATTCTCTGTTTGACTACTTGTTATCCAGTTGTACCAGGGGTCGCTGTGGGTTCAGTTACTCATTATAATTTGCAAGAATAATTTTGTGGGTCTTCTCTAACTGCCAAGCATCAGCTGCCAAGATTGATTTACATGGTTACAGAGGATAATATAGTTTTTCAAATTATTACCATATGAGTGCATAAACATTCTTTTTATAGTATCTCTACTACACTAATGAAACATCCTAGATACATATATATCAAATCATTAACTTTAACCACAGGGGAGAATATTAACCTGAAAATTATCAACTTTTAGAAAAAAATCATGGGCCTAAAGATGATTGCGAGTAAGGTCCAAGATTAGGAAAAAAATTCACTTTTGTAGGAAAGAAACAAAATATTATTAATATTCAACAATGTATATATTTCTAGTCCTTTTTAAAGTTATTCTATGGTAAATACTTTTAAAATGAATAAAGGCTATATTTAATATGTGCCAATGAAACACTTAAATATTTGAATGTTTTGAATTGTTATTCCGAATTTAGAGGCCAAGGGCAACTTTTTGGTCTATGCATAATAAAGCCAAGAACAAAACCTTGAAATGGACCCAACCACTTGAGGGTTTAAATATCCTTGTTTTTCCAGCTGTGCAGTCTAGAGGAGCCTACAGATATCTAACAATTTACAGTTTAAAGATTTCACTGAAAGGGAAAAAGAATTATTTTTCATGATAGAAAATTACCTTTGCTAAATTTAATGTAAATGAAACCAGGAAGTACACTTCAAAGTCTGGCTGAAGGAGAAATTTTATTTATTTACAAAATGCCTTTTTGTTCTCATCTGATCTTGACTTGAATGGCTTCCAATTCCATTTGCCTCCTTCATCTATGCTTCCTGATTCCTTTACTTTAATCCATTGTTCAAGTACCATGATTTTAAATGTGAAATTCAAGTACTAAGATTTTAAATGTGAAACTGACTCCAGTGTTCTTGTAATGAAAAGTTCCCTTCCCTTAGTCCACCAGTACTCATCAGAAGGTATTCCATTCAAAAGAAGGAAGCACACTCTGGCTTTCACTTAGCTTCCTCACTGAGGAAAAACATTTACTTGCTCTACATGCTACCTTGAATAGAAAATTTCAAATAGTTTTCCGAACAAATTTATGAGTGGATTCCATTCCATTCATAAGGCTAGTTATCTGAAATGAAGGCAAGTTGACTTTAGATAATGTCCTTCATTGCCAGACACCATCCGGAAGTTTGCCACTCTGATAGAGTCTTCAAAATCTACGTAAATGGCCAGGATCCTTCGCCAGTTTAATTTCTAAAACTTCTGTTGCCTGGAAAACACTAGAAGCACATGTAAATTAAGAAATACTGGATTTAATTACTCATAAGACTTGAAATGATCATTTTCAAATAAGCTTTATAGTTTTCTGGATGTGTGCTTCATCTCATTAGATAGTTAATAATGGGTTACAAAATTGGTTAGACTATTTTTGTTTCAAGAGGATATTCAAAGAAGAAAAACCTTAATTTACATATCCTAAATTATACAGGTCTGTACCTGTGTATTTCTACATACATGCACAAAGAGTAACATCTGGTTACTGTGTGATACAATCTTATGTCCACTAGATGGATCTCACTTTCATGTTTGTCAGACTAAGACACCTGCTTTTCTGTATTCATAAAGATTTTCTGGTTGACCCCACAGAGCTACCTGTAAGAGTCAAGAACAATACCTAGGCAATATTCTTCAAAAATACCAAATTCAAGAATGACCAAAATTATAAATAAAAATTTAAAAAATTGAACAACTATTACCACTGTTACTGATTGGAAGAGCCTAAAGAGAAATCAGTAAGTGCAATGTGGGAGCCAGAATCCAATGCTAATTGAATTAAAGTAAGAGGCAAACTGGAGGGGAAATGATCAGGAACACAAAAACTCTAGCCAGTGAAAAGCTGCAGTAAGGCTAAATAGATGAAATGCTAGAAAACATTTAGAGTATTTTTTTTAAATCCTATAGATTTTTCTGTTAATTTGTGTTGTTGACCAAGTAAAACACAAAGTTCCCAACTGTTGGCTTGGTTTACCAAAGCAAAAACAAATAATGGGAGAAACTGAGGTAATACAACAATGGTTACATAGTTCTTTTATCATATATCATCATTTTGTCAGTTTGGAATTTTTTTTTCTAATTGTGGATTATTGCTCAATCACACAAGATACATATCTAAGCTGTTTTTTTTCCAGACAAATACACATAGATTATGTGTTTTCATCAGTAAATGGCTGAATCAATCCACAATTATTGGGTCACAATATTTTCTCCTGAGATTTCTGAGCTTATCTTGACTTCTCCTCCTTTTTAGTTACTTCTCCTGTGTTTCATACCTAGACTCTCTTGGGGTTCTCTCTTGTTCATGGAATGGAAAAAAGTTACTAGGACATATCCAGGTATATATTTATTATTATCATAGCTACTACTTATGATATAATATTAATAATGAGCAAATGTAATCTGTGGATGCATGGTCTCATTTATCAATGGAACATTTAATTCTATAAAAACTATGAATGTCTATGTTTTGTTTACCCTTATTTATTTGAAAACAATGACTTATATGTTGCATTATGTTATCTGTTCTTCATATCTATTAACACAGGATCTACCTTTCTTTATTCCTTCCTCCTCTCACTCCTTCCCTTCTCTCTTTCTCTCTCCTCTCCCTCTCCCCCATCACTCACCCTCTCCTCTTCTCCCTCTCCCTCTCTCCCTCTCTCTATTTATACTCCCTCTCCTCCTTGCCCCCTCTTTCAATCTGTTCTTCATTTGTTTTTCTTTTCTTGTGTCAGAAGTCTTACTTCTTAATTCTGGATGACATATCATTTTTAATCTACTTTATTACTGATACACGTTGCTTACCTTCTGCCCTGACCTTCTGCATCAGATGTAGATTTTGACTATTGTATTTTTTCCAAAAGAAACTTTTTATTTAAGGAATATAAACTTCATGCATTTCATAAATACAACTTCAAGGTCATAATGATTCTTCGCACTGTACCCATCCTTCCACAAACACTACCACCCCTCTTCCTCCTCTCTCTCCAATTCCAAGCCTTATTTTTTTTTACTAAAATCTATTTTCCACTAACTTTGTACACAGAAGATTAACTATATTAAGTAAAGTGTTAAATTGTATGAAAAATAAAAACTATTCTTCAACAGTAGAGATAAGGACTATTCACTGTCGTTACATCTCAAAGTTGACTTCAATTTTTTAAGCATTTTTTAGAAACTTAATTAACTTTAAAGAACCCAAGAAAGATAAAGAAGAACCCAAGAATGCTTTTGTGAGCACTTAAACATAACTATAACTTAAGAGACATAAGAATATCCTCCACTTAATATACTAAAATGAAGTAAGTCTTTGAGAACAAATTTTACTATTAATTCTCATAAAACAACCCTTTAAGGACAGAGGTCCTGCATGGGAAGTTAGTACACAGTGACTCCTATTGTTAATTTAACAATTAACACTCTTATGTATGATGTCAGTGATCACCCAGGGCTCTTGACATGTGCTACCTAGGCTATGGAAGCCTTCTAATTCCATAAACTCCTTCAATATTTAGACAAGGCCATAAGCAATGTGGTACTTCTCTCTTCGCTTCAGAGAAAAGTACATT
This sequence comes from Oryctolagus cuniculus, assembly GCF_964237555.1. Classification (NCBI taxonomy): domain Eukaryota; kingdom Metazoa; phylum Chordata; class Mammalia; order Lagomorpha; family Leporidae; genus Oryctolagus; species Oryctolagus cuniculus. The sequence goes on from NC_091435.1 coordinate 45,090,977, forward strand.
CTTCTTTGATGACCACTTCTTTCCACTGGGATCTCATCCACAGAGATCCTTTATGTAGGGCACTTTTTGCCACAGTGTCTTGGCTTTCCATGCCTGAAATGCTCTCATGGGATTTTCAGCTAGACCAAAATGCCTTCAGGACTGATTCTGAGGTCAGAGTACTACTAAAGTGATTTTGGTTAATGTGCTTAGACTGCTGTATTAATTTTAAATTTTACTTTAAACACATAATTTTTTGTCCTTATTTTGTTCTACAATTTTCTGAGAATGCCAGAGTTACATGCTTCCTATCTAACTGAAATATTCCATAGTAACTTCCAAAAAGCTTTTGAAGTTTACAACTTCTTATGCATAACATAACTTGGGTTAGAAATAGATACTTCAAAAGAGGTATCGAAAAATTACAAGATTCTCAGAGATTAACAAAGGATACATGAGAATGAATACAAGTTTGAAAAGATTTTAAAATGTAAGAGGAGGCAGGGGTTTAGCACAGTAGTTAAGATGCTTACATTCCACATTAGAGTGCTTGGTTCAAATCCTGGCACAGTTTCCTATTCAGCATCCTGCTAATATGCTCCCTGGAAGGCAGCAGGTGATGGCTCATGCACTTAGTTCCCTGCTACGCATGTAGGAGACCAGAATTAAGTTCCAGACGCCTGACTTTGGCTTGGACAATGCCTGGTTATTGTAAGCATTTTGGAAGTGAACCAGCATATGGAAGATCTGTCTCTGTCTCTGCCTTTCAAATGAAATGAAAATAAATACTTAAAAAACATGAAAGAGAGTAATCTGTTCAGTATCTTGACTGTGATGGTTAATACATCAATATTCACAAGTGATGAAATTTGGTTAGAACTAATACAAATGAGTTCAAAAAAAAAACTTGAAAAATTTTGTTTAGATTGACAGTATTGCTATCAATATCTTGGCTGTCTGATGAGAGTTTCCTTCTAATATTTAATTTGTATTTAATATTTGTATTATCATTAAATTTGTATTTAACATTTGTGTTCCCAGCACAATGTTTTTTAAATTTTATTTAAGTTATGCAAGTTTAATTTATTTCATATATACAGATTTGGTAATGTAGTGATTCATCCCATTCTAACATCACTCCCATCCATGCTCCAACCCTTCTTCCACCTCCCTGTACCATTCCCAATCTAAACTTTTACAAAGATCTACTTTCAGTTGTCTTAATGATCATAAGTTAACACTACATTAAGTAAAATAGTTCAACAAATAGTAGGAAGAAATAAAAATAAAAACACTGTTCCTCAACAGAAAAGACAAAGCCTGTAAATAATCAAGGAATCTCAAAATATCTGTTTCACTCCAATGCATTATACTTCAAGTACTCTACTGGTTACGTCAGATGAGGGAAAAAATATGATATATGTATTTTGGAGACTGGCTTATTTCATTAAGTATAATCATTCCCAATTGTGTTCATTTTATTGAAAAAGACAGGATTTCATTGTTTTTACAGCTGAGTAGTACTCCATAACGTATATATACCATAATTTCTTCATTACGTCAACAGTTGATAGACATTGGGGTTGATTTCATATCTTTGTTATTGTGAATTGTGCTGCAATGTACATGGGGGTACAGGTAACTCTTTCGCATGCTGATTTCATTTGGTTTGGATAAATTCCCAGGAGTAGGACAGCTGGATCTTATGTTAGGTCTATATTTAGATTTCTGAGATATCTCCATATCATCTTCTAGAGCTACTATACCAGTTTACATTCCCACCAACAATGGATAAGTGTACCTTTTCCACTACAGCCTCACCAGCATTTGTTGTGTGTTGATTTCTCTATGAGATCCATGCTTACTGGAGTGAAATTAAACCTCATTATGGTTTTGATTTGTATTTCCCTGATAGCCAGTTATCCTAAATATTTTTGTGAGAGTCTGTTGACCATTTGAATTTCCTCTCTTGAAAAATGCCTGTTCAAGTAATTTGCCCATTCCTTAACTGGATTGTTTTTCTTGTTGTTGAATTTTTTGAGCTATTTATATATTCTGTATATTAACCCTTTATCTGTTGCATAGTTTGCAAATATTTTCTACCATTCTGTCAATTGCGTTTTAACTTTGCTGAGTTTTTCTTTTGCAGTACCAAAGCTTCTTAGCTTGACATAATATTATTTGTCAATTTTGGATGTGATTTCCTGTGTTTCTGGGGTCTTTTCCTAGAAGTCTTTGCCTATGCCAACGTCTTGCAATTTCTCCATGTTCTCAGTAATTTGATGGTATCAGGTCATGGATTTAGGTCTTTGATTCAGTTTGAGTGTCTCTTTGTGTAAGGTATAAGGTAGGGGTCTAGTTTCATACTTCCGCAAGTGCAGATCCAGTTTTCTTGGCACCATTTGTTCAAGAGACTGTCCTTGCTCCAGGGATTGATTTTAGCTCCTTTGCCAAAGATAAATTGATTGTAGATGCGTGAATTGATTTCTGGAGTGTCTATTCTGTGCCATTGGTCTACACATCTGTTTTTGTTCCAGTAAAAGGCTGTTTTGATTATAACTACTCTGTAGCATGTCTTTAAGTTTGGTATTATGATGCTCCTGACCTTGTTTTTGTTGTACAAGATTTATTTATCTATTCAGGGCCTCTTGTGTTTCCATATGTATTTTTTTAAACTTTTATTTAGTAAATATAATTTTCCAAACTACAGTTTATGGATTACAATGGCTTTTTCCCCCTCATAACTTCCCTCCCACCCACACCCCTCCCATCTCCCGCTCATGTACCAATGCCATCTCACTAGTCCAAGTGATCAATTTCACTTCACAATTGATCACACTGATAGGTCTATGAGTCAAAGGGATCACACAAACAAGACCAGTGTCTGCGAATACTAACTGATAGAATCAAAAAGGGAGAGAATGATCCATCATGGGAAGCAGGATACACAGCAGACTCATAGAAGGGCAGATGTCCTAAATAGCACTCTGGCCTCAGATTCAGCCCTTAAGGCATTCAGATCAGGCTGAAGAGCCCATGGGAGTATTTTAGGCATGGAAAGACAAGACACTCTGGAAAAAAAAAAAAAAAAAACTAAATGAAAGATCTCTGTGAGTAAAATCCAAGTAGAAAGAACGGGCCATCAAAGAAGGAGGTACCTTTCTCTGAAGGGAGGAGAGTACTTCCACTTTAACTATGATGTTGGCTAAATAAGATCAACGTCATCAAATTCAAGAGGCTTCCATAGCCTTGGAATCTCATGGCTAGAGCCTAGGGAGATATCTGACGCCATAAACAAGAGTGTCAATTTGTTAAGTCAACAACAGGAGTCACTGTGTACTTACTTCTCATGTGGGATCTGTCCTTAGTGTGTTGTACAACGTGAATTAATGCTATAACTAGTACTCAAACAGTATTTTACACTTTATGTTCTGTGTGGGTGCAAACTGATGAAACCTTTACTTGATATATACTAAATTGATCTTCTGTATATAAAGATAATTGAAAATGAATCCATATGTATTTTAACATCATTTTTTCTAGATTAAAGAAGAATGTTATTGGTATTTTGATTGAGAGCACACTGAATCTGTAAATTGCCTACCATAGTATGGACATTTTGATGATATTGACTCTTCCAATACATGAACATGGAAAATTTTACCATTTCAATGTCTTCTATTTCTTTCTTTAATGTTTTGTAATTTTCATTATAGAGATCTTTGACTTCCCTGGTTAGATTTAGTCCAATGTATTTAATTATTTTTGTAGCTATTGTAAATGGAATTGATCTTGAAAGTTTTCACAGTAATGGGATGCCTATGTATACAAAGGCTATTGATTTTTCTCTATTGATTTTCTATCCTGCCACTTTACCAAACTATTTTAGGAGTTTTAATAGCTTCTTAGTGGAGTCTTTTGAGTTCCCTATATATAGAATCATGCCATCTGCAAATAGGGATAGTTTGACTTCCTCCTTTCCAATTTGTATCCCTTTGATTTCTTCTTCTTACTTAATTCTTATTCTTACCTGATGGTTCAGGCTAAAATTTCAGGACTGTATTCAAATAGCAATGGTGTCAGTAGGCATCCTTGTGGTTCTAGTGTTAAGGGGAATATTTCCAGCTTTTTCCCATTCTATAGGATACTGGTTGTGGCTTTATTATAAATTGTCTTTATTATGTTGAGTAATGTTTTTTCTATACTCAATTTGCTTAAGGTTTTCCTCAATACAGGGTGTTATTTTAACAAATGTTTTCTCAGCATCTATTGAGATAAACATATGGTTTTTGCTATTCAGTTTGTTAATGTGATTTATTACATTTATTGTTCTTTTGAATGTTGAACTATCCCTGCATACCAGGGATAAATCTTACTTGGTCTGAGTGAATGATCTTTCTAATGTGTTACTGGATTAGATTAGCTAATATTTTGTTGAGGATTTTTACATCTATGTTCATCAGGGGTATTGGTCTATAGTTCTCTTTCTGTGTTGTACCTTTTTTTTCTGCTTTAGGAATTAAGGTAATGTAGGCTTCATAGAAGGAGTTTTGGAGGATTCCATCACTTTCAATTGTTTTGAATAGCTTAAGAAGAATTAGACTTAATTCGTCTTTAGATATGTGGTAGAATTCAACAGTGAAGCTGTGCAGTCTTGAGCTAATCTTTTTATGGAAGGGTCTTCATTACTGATTCAATCTCTGTCTTACTTATTTGTCTATTTGGGTTTTCTATGTTTCCATGACTCGATTTTGGTAGATTGCATGTGTCCAGGAGTCTATTCATTTCTTCTAGGTTTCCCAATTTGTTGGCATAGAGCTCTTTGTAAAGTTTTCTAATGATTCTTTTTATTTCCTTGATATCTGTTGTTACACTTTCTTTTTTATCTCTGATTTTAGTGAATTGGCTCTTCATCCTCTTACATTGGTTACTTGGGCCAATGCTGTGTCAATTTTGCTTATTTTTTCAAATAACCAGCTATTCATTTTGCTGGTTTTCTTTTGTATAGTTTTTTTTTTTTTCACCTCAATAACAAAAAATGTAGGAATTTCAGATACTTTGCTAAGAGTATTTATGAAACAAAAGAGGAAAGACCCTCCAGGCTTAGAAAAATTGAGTTTCTGTGAGTAATAAGATTTGCAGCATAACATGGTAAATAAGCAAACCATGGGAATGGGAATAGGAGGGTGTGATCAATGACACGCTTCGCATATCTCCCAGCATAATCTTCATCACTTTTCTTTGATGGTCTCTTCGCTATAGGTTGCATGGAGAAAGCAAGGTTATCCAGTCACTCATTAAGTTAGCATTCCTAGACACACAATTATGTGGCCAAATAACCTATTGAAAGATATTCTGAGAGCAAATAAATATGGATTTTCAGTAAATAAAAGCTATCTTAAGACAGGAAATGGCATTGAGTTCATGAAAACACTTTGGAAGGGTACCATCATCTTTGGAAATTGATCAAAGCTTTAGGATTCAGGAGTGGGTATTGTTGAGCCAGTAGCCCCTTATTCTCCGAGGCAGTTCTGCGTTTATTTCTCTTGTCATTGAGCACACACATTGAAGCACGTAATGACGGCAGCATGCTGAGAATTGAACTGCAGCTACATAAGCATATGTTTTTGCCTAATGCCCTCTGAGCAATTGCTGATCAATGAGCATGTCTTTGCAGTTGATGCCAATGTTTTTAACACAGGTCCATCAGATATAACTGAACCTTTTGAGTTTTCATTGAATACTATAGTGTTATCCATGTAGTAGGGAAGAATTGTTCTTAAACTTTACTTGACAGAATTTTATCAAATTCATAGAAATTGTGGGGAATCTGAGGTACAACCTGGATTAGGCTTCTTTTGTTCATGCTTTACACATGGGATTGTTCCAGTTGTAAGTAGATTTGAAGTCATTTTTCAAAAATAGAAAAGAACAAAATGTATGTTTGACTGTGAAAATTATAGCAGATTCAAGATGGCATAAAATGTATCAGTTTTACATTGTGCAGTATGAGATGATTATTTCATCCAGAGAAAAACAATGGATAGAATCATAGTTACTAAGCCAGACATTGTACACACAGGCTGCAATATGGGTGAAATGTTTAAATAAGGAACTGCTCTCATTATTGGTGCAATTGTTAACTGCTTTTAGAATGACTCACCTAAAACAATGAAGTATTATATGATATGTCTAATATTCTATAGCATGTAGCAAATAGGAGCTCATCCATCATGTCTATTACAGTGCAGAAAGTTTGGTGACCACTGGCTTAAGGGTGTGAAGGTGAAAAGTCTCTGATATTTGTATATCCGTAAATATACCAGGAGTTGCATAAAAATAAGGTAGACTATGAATCTCACATATGTCTCATAAATATAATTTTTCAATAAGTAAACATTGTTTGGGTTTAAGATGCTTTACAAAATTTTCTGAATTTATGATGAATTTTTGGCCTCTATTTTCTCAAGTAAAGAACACTAAGTATACACTCATTTTTATATGAATGTTTTTGAATATCACTCACTTTTTTTTAACTTTTATTTAATGAATATAAATTTCCAAAGTACGACTTATGGATTACAATGGCTTCCCCCCCATACCGTCCCTCCCACCCACATCCCTCCCCTTTCCCACTCCCTCTCCCCTTCCATTCACATCAAGATTCATTTTCAATTATCTTAATATACAGAAGATCAGCTTAGCATACATTAAGTAAGGATTTCAACAGTTTGCTCCCACACAGAAACATAAAGTGAAAAATAATAGATGATTTTTTTAAATGATGATGAAATCAGATCAGACCTATTGTCATGTTTCATCCCAGTGAGAGTCAAGTTGGGAATTGATAATTTCTTTTTTTTTTTTTTTTTTTTTACAGAAGATCAGTTTAGTATGCATTAAGTAAAGATTTCAACAGTTTGCACCCCCATAGAAACACAAAGTGAAATATATTGTTTGAGTACTCATTATAGCATTAAATCTCAATGCACAGCACATTAAGGACAGAGATCCTACATGAGGAGTAAGTGCACAGTGACTCCTGTTGTTGACTTTACCGATTGACACTCCTGTCTATGGCATCAGTAATCTCCCTATGCTCCAGTCATGAGTTTCCAAGGCTATGGAAGCCCTCTGAGTTCTCCGACTCTTATCTTGTTTAGACAAGGTCATAGTCAAAGTGGAGGTTCTCTCCTCCCTTCAGAGAAAGGTACCTCCTTCTTTGAAGACCTGTTCTTTCCACTGGGATCTCACTCGCAGAGATCTTTTTGCCAGAGTGTCTTGGCTTTCCATGCCGAATATCACTCACTTTTAAAACTTTATTTATCTTCATTTTATTTTTTAGAGACAGTGCCATTATTTATTTATTTTATAATTTAAGGTATGCAAACCATGTATTTCATATATACAAATTTGGGAACATAGTGATTCTTTCCTCCCTACCATCCATCCCATTCACATTATCACCCTTCATCTTCCTCCCTCTCCTAGGCCCATTATTATTTTTTATTAAGATCTATTTTCTTATTTTTTTTTTGACAGGCAGAGTGGACAGTGAGAGAGAGAGAGAGAGAGACAGAGAGAAAGGTCTTCCTTTTGCCATTGGTTCACTCTCCAATGGTGGCCGCGGCTGGCGCATCGCACTGATATGATGGCAGGAGCCAGGTGCTTCTCCTGGTCTCCCATGCAGTTGCAGGGCCAAAGGACTTGGGCCATCCTCCACTGCGCTCCATAGCAGAGAGCTGGCCTGGAAGAGGGGCAACCGGGACAGAATCCGGTGCCCCGACCGGGACTAGAACCCGGTGTGCCGGCGCCGGAAGGCAGAGGATTAGCCTATTGAACCACGGCGCCGGCTAAGATCTATTTTCAATTAACTTTATAAACATAAGATTAACCCCACACTAAGTAAAGAGGTCAACAAGTAGTATGAAAAAAGGGAGAGAAGGAAAAAGACAGAAAGACAGAAAAGACAGAAAGACAGAAAGACAGACAGAAAGACAGAAAGACAGAAAGACAGAAAGACAGAAAGACAGAAAGAAAGAAAGAAAGAAAGAAAGAATCAGAAAATCATCAGCTAGGGTTTACTCTCCAAATGCCAGGACCCGGACTGAAGTCAGGGGGCTGGAACTTAATCCAGGTCCCCCACATGTCTCAGAAACACAACTACTTGAGCCATCAAGAGTGTGCATGTGCAGGCAGCTGAAGTGGAAGTGAAGGAGTGGGGACTTGAACCAGGCACTCAGACATGGTATTCAAGTGGCCCAAGTAGTGGCAACCGTTGTGCAAAATCTACCCCCTCCATCTTAGTGCTTCTGACATTTATAAAATGTCAAGTACTTGAAAAATTTAGCAACTACTGTTAACCTCCAAGGGTAGCTGGTAACATGGTAATAATAATTCCATTCCTAGACCTCATTGTTCGCCTGTGCTTGCTGATTCTGCACTACAGAGCTGGATTTTTATAGCACATACTCCATAGTAGAAGTGCAATGATGGGACCTACATATTTCCCAGACTATGTGTACTCCTCTAAATGTAGAATAATTCTCTCTTACCTTTGCTAGTGGAATTAACTTTTCTCCAATGTAATTTATGATCCAAATCTTTAGTAAAGCAATGAGTCCTTAAGGTACCTAAGTGTGTCTTACCCTAAATCTGACTGCGTAAGGTTGCTCCTTTTATACTGAATCATCCCTCAGTGGCAACTAGCTCATTTTAATGTTCTTTGATTAAAAACAATTGCGATTTATAGAGCGAACGAAATAGCTCTGTTTCAGATCCTACTGTTATTAACAACACAGCATGAGAGCTCTTAAGACAACAGCTTTACAGCAGAGAATGTTATGAAGCAACTGTAATGTATTTCAATAGCGACAGCCCGTCATCTGTTAAGTGCCTAAAGAAAGCTCTGTGCAGCTGAACATAAGAGCGGTCTTCAAAAAGTTCATGGAAAACACATATAATGAAAGAACTATGCATGGATTTGAAAAATTTTTGAACTAAAATAAACTTATCTTTTAATTATATTTTCCATGAATATTTGAAGTGGCTCACACCTAAAAAGATTTCATAAAACAAATTCTATCCATTTTTAAAATTTAATCTTTTAAAAATCAAAATGTAGGAGTGGTGTGTGGTGCCATTGTTAAGATGCCACTTCAAACATCTGCATCCAATGTCAGTTTGTCCAGGTACAAGCCCTGTCTAGGCTTCTGATTCCAGCTTCCTGTTATGCACAATTTGGGAGGCAGCAGTTGATGGCTCAAGAACTTGAGTCACTGCCACACATATGCGAGGCCTAGGTGGAGCTCCATGCTCCTGATTTCAGCCTGGCCCAGTCATGCCACCTTTGTTTGCATTTGGGGAGTAAACCAATAGTTGGAATGTCTCTGCTTCTCTCTCTCTCTCTCTCCCTCCCTCTCTCTTTCCACCCCCCTCTCTCTCCCCTCTCTCTCCCCGTCTTCCCTCCTTCCCTCTCTGTGTGCCATTCAAATAAGATGAAAATTTAAAAGAAAACATTAAAAACTGCATTGTATAAAATTTTGCTGCAGCATTATTTATATGTATCATACATAACATCTTACTGCAAATGTGAAATTCAGACATTCTGAGTTTCATTTTTAAATAGTCCTATGACTCGTTTATATACTTAGGGGCTTTTTAAAAATTTTTTAACTTAAACTTTTTACTTTTAAAAAAGAATATCCTTCGTTACTTCCTACTATTACAATTTAATGAAATTTGGGAGGGAAATAAATTATATTTGTGGAAAAATAAGCTTCCTTTACTTTATAAACACATTAGATATTTGGCAAGTAAGGAAACTATCACTCCAAAAGATAAAACAAATTACCCAATCTTGCTGCATTCACACAAACACAAAGTGAGGGAATATTTCGGGTCAAGAGCATAATGGCCTACTGAATCACCATGGAGAGCTATATTTGAAAAGGTGTTCTTTAGGTCTACACAATGAACCATTAAAATTAAAATGAACAATATGTTTACTAAACTGCTATTCAAAGCTCACCTCTAAGGCTAGAGTAGGAGTGAGTACTTGAATATATGACTAAATGGATGATCTGGAGTCATTTAGCGGAACCTTATCATTTTATTGATGAGGAAAGGTCAGACCAGAAAAGTAACTTGTCCAAGGTCACATCAATGCCATGAAAGATGGGCTGATTTCATGCTCTATTCATTGTCTCAGGCTGCTTACCCTCCTCTCCTATCACTCCTTCATCTCAGCACAAGTTTAAAAAAAGGATCTAGAAATATCTAATAGTTGGTCTGGTGCCACCATAACTTTTTTTTTTCCTTCAACCACTCTGTAAGTGAAAAAAATATCCAATCTCAGTTTCTGTAGTCAAAGGCAAACAAAATTTGCCTTCCTCCAAGGCCCTTTTGTTTATTATATGTTCAATTGATACAGCTTGAATAGGCAGTGGTCAAGTAAGAATCCTGCATAAATGGTTGGCTTCTTGACCCCTCTGAATCAGCTGAAATAGTGGATAAAACATCTTCATGGATGCTCGAAAAAGAATAGCATATCAGGCCCTTTCAAATTCTCGAGAAGAATACAACATACAAGGATGACACTTAAGGGCTGCCTACCTTTGCTGCAGGACTCTGGAATTAGCAGAGAGAAACATGGTAGGGAAAACACAGAAATGGGATTGAGACAACTTCCCTGAGCCCAGAAAGGCCTGTGTTAGTCTGTTCTAAATGGAAAGCTGTAAATCAGCTTTCTTAAGACCAATGCTGCTGAATTGATATTCACTGAAAGTGACCCAAGAGTTTCAGAAATATTACAAGCACAAGGTTGCTAAGCATCTCTCTAATGTACACAGAGGGAGACTAAAGACTTTTAACCCAAGCCAAGACAATTCAAATACAAGGATCTCAAATGATCCTGAAAGCAACGTGACCTGAATGCTTCCAGCTTCTAATAGAAATGAGATCTGCTGTTGCTTATTTACACATGGAAATGTTCACAATGGCTTTTCCAAATTCAAAAGCAATCCCACGGAATTGCTTTCTAATTACATTCCGCAACAAGTTTTTATTTTTGTATTTATAGGATTATCACACAGATAAAATCAGACAGATGAAGGTAAAAGCAGGGGTTGAATAAATAGCAAGAGACTCTCATTTGAGCAGTGTTCTTTCTCTTTTTGTCTTACATCAAAATATACTGGTCTATCACTCAAATTAAAATTGTAGTTATCGTGTTATATTCAGCGACTCACAGCAAAGCAGATATTTCATTAGCAAGATGTAAATGAAGCAAACTTATTTGGTTAAATATAGAAAACACAATTTTCTCTGCATTTTAAAATATTTTATTCCACTATTTGCTGTAATCTTCGTGAGTTTGTGTGTGTATATATATTTAAAATAAAGATACAATTTAAGTATTTATCTTCGACTTGGAAAAGGGAAAACTCAAATGCAAAAGTTAACGGAAATAGGACAGAGAGGAGGAAGTGTAGGAATGCACGTGGGAGGGTGGGCAGGGTGTGAAGAATCATTATGTTCCTAAAGTTGTATTAATGAAATGCATGCATTTTGTACACCTTAAATAAAATCTTTCTTAAAAACAAAGCTATCACTTCTTATTTTAAACTAAATGCTAACCACAACCCGTGGGTGTGTTGAGTTTTGACTAATTATCAGGCAAGATGTGAAAATGCCTAAGAAGAGATTGAAAAGATAGAGATGCTATGAAAACCACTCTTAGAGATCACTGAAGTTGGTGAGTAAATCACTGATTATCACAGTTTTTTTCAAGACTACTGTAATTCTATTTTTGTAAAAAAAAAAAAAAAAAAAAAAAAAAAACTCCTATCAACTTTCCACATAGTTGGCTTGTGCTTCTTAGAAATTGTCTCTTACACTAAATCCTCTGTCCTCTTTTTCTTTGGCCACTATCTCACAATTCTTCTCTTCTTCCACCCACATTTTAAATGTTGGACTCATTCAGAATTGTTTTTAATACACAAACAACAGTGTGTGTAAATTCTTGAATGTAAATTCTCATCCTGGGTTAGCTTGTAGCTTTCAGTGGCATTTCGGATAGTGAGTATTTTTTCTTTGCCACTGGTGGGGAGGAAGTCTAGTAAAAATGAGGAAAAGAGACAAGAGACTTTATTAAACCCATAATGCATCAGGGTCATAAGAGTAAATCATATTAACTTAGTCTTCAAGCTGGAGAACTTTAAGACCTAAAAGTCCTCTTATAGAGCAGACAGTAAGATTGTACCATCATGTGCCAAGAATCACCATTTTTATGACTCTGGGGACCACAACCAACTGGATTCTGGAGAAAAGGCCAGAGGTTTAGAAAGACCACATAGAATGAGAGTGGAGCAGATGAAATGGTGGGAGACCACAGTGTTTAAGAACAACTAATGGAAAGACTGCTTTTTCTTTGTTTGCTGGTTTTTCTGGTAATTGACTGTACGTGTACAACGCTCCAGATGGTGAAGTCATAATTAATGAGTTACATCAGTGCCCAGGACTCCTGGTTTTTGTCTCCAGCCTAGATTTTCCTTTGAGTTTCAGAATTTCGTACTGAGTTATTACTCAATTTATCCTTGTCACCTCCAGCTAAGTACTCATATTTATGGAAGAGAATTTGTGTGTTTCATCTTGTTCTTTTCTTTAGTGTTCTTTATCACACTGTTGTTTGGGAAGATAACTAACAGTTATTCTTAACAACTGAAAATTCCTTTTGGTCCACGGCAGGCCCATCCATTGTCCTCTGTTTCTGCTGACACTACCCTAGTCCATGTCACCAGGATTTCTTCCCTGGAGGATTTCTATAGGCAAGAGGGATTTTTAAATTAATTTTATTTTTTTAATCAGCATTACATGCATGCATAAAATCTACATGGATTCAAGAGTCAAATAGCCTTACTAGTTTTTTCCAGACTTACAAAATGTACACACACACACATAAACACACACATTGGCATTCTCCTCATTTCCCATCTCCAAGTTAACCATTTTCAATTTTTTTTTCAGCTTACCCTTTTGGCATTTTCCTCTAGAGCTCTAAAAAAATCATATATTTTTTCTTGATTCAGAATGAAGCATTAACTTCCTGTATATTTTATATTGCCTGAAGGTCCTAAGTGTCTAGTTTTTTAAAATATTTACTTTTTTATTAAAACAAATTGTTTGCTAACCATCAAAATCTGTGCTCGTGTAGTCTGAATCTCAGAGGCTCTTTCAGCTCCTCATCTTGGAGAATCTCTCCCACAGTCCATTGACTTGCTCTATCTGGCTGTGTTGGTTTCCATCCCTTTCTAAACCTTTCTGGGTACTTCTTTCAGTTTTTCCCTGTGTTTCAGTTTTCAGTATTCCACGATTTTTTTATTTTTAATCAACAATTCCATGTTTCATTCTCTGGTTTTTAGTAGAGCACTTCCTGAAGTGGTTGCTTGATAAACTGTGACTTCGAGGTGAGTTTTGATGCGTGTATGCTTCAACATCTTTGCTTTTCCCCAGCCCTTCGCTGGCAGTGTCTGATTTTAGTATTCAAGCTTGCAAATGATGGTGCTTCAGAAGCACCGTTGACTCGTAAGCTTCCCCAGTTTGCTGTGGAGAACACTATCTATTTTGAATCCGCGTTATGTGTTTGTATTCTTTCTGATTGCAATTTTTTTTCCTTTTTTTGTTCAGATTTGTTTCCTATTTTTCTCTGGAAGTTCATAGGTTCTAACTTTATCCCTCTGAAACTGATGATAAGGGGCTTTAAGGGCACCTGGTCGACCTTTCCAATCTACAAATTTAAGTTTCTCTGTCTCCGTCTTTCTCTTAAATATTTCCCCTGGTTATTTCCTCCATAGATTTTCCCCATTATATTTATCTGGAATTCCTGTTTGGGTTTAGGCTTTCATGGCCTAATTTATAAATTTTCTTAGGTTATTTTCCTTTTATATCTTTGTTCCATTATCTGGGCTATATATCCTATTTTTTCCTATGGCTATTATTAATTTCTTATTTCTGTCATGCTTTATTTTTAATATTAAATGCTTTATTTTTAATATGTTAATATTCTGAATAGTATATTATTCCTTAATAGCATCTTCTTTTTATTTCATATTTGCATATATTTTTATCTCTCAAGTTATTAACCCTAATATTTATTGCTTACTTTCCCTTGCATAGGTTTTGCTGGTTTGTTTTATTTTATTTTTTTGAAAAATAATATCAGATACCTTTTTCTGAGGATCATAAAGTTTTATTTATTTCAAAGACAGAATTACAAAGAGAGGGCAAGACAGACAGAGAGAGAGAGAGAGAGAGATCTTCCATCTTCTGGTTCCATGTTCCAAATGGCCATAACAGCTAGGGTTGGGCCAGACAGGAGCCAGATGAAAGGAATTCCATTTGAGTCCCCCATATAGATGGTAGGGCCCAAGGGGTTAGGTAATCTTCTGCTGGTTTCCTAGTTGCATAAGCAGGGAGCTAGATGGGAAGTGGAGCAGCCGGGACTCAAAGCAGTGTTTGTATTTTATGCCAATGCTGCAAGTGGGGCTTTGACCAACTGCACCACAATGTGGACTTCACTGCATAGAATTTTTTTTTCTTTTTTTAAAGATTTATTGATGTTATCTGAAAGACCAAATGACAGAGAGAGAGAGAGAAAGAGAGAAAGAGTTCTACCATTCTCTGGTTCACTTCACAATAGCCCTCCAGGGTTGAGACAGACCAACGCGAAGAGCCTGGAATTCCATCTGGGTCTCCCATATAGGTGTCTACTGCTTTCCTGGGTGCATTAGCAAGGATCTGGATGGGAAGCAGAGCAGCTGGGACTTGAACCTGTGCTTTGATATTGGATGCTGATATTGCAAGCTGCAGCTTAACCCACTGTACTACAATGCCAGCCCTTCCTTGCACAGGTTTGTTTTCTCCAAATTGTTGTTTTTATTATTTTCTTTATTGTTCAGGAATTGAGGTTTTCCTCAGATATCTACTAATTCTTGGTTGACTGCTCATAGTAGGAGATTAAAACTAAATGGTAATTCTGAAAGTGTAGGTGGGAAATTGCCAAGGTGAATTCAATAGAAAAACCTGACTTCATCATACCATTGGAAACCCCTCAAACACCCTGTTTAGGTCTTTGCCCTGGGACTTGTCAGGTCACCCAAAGATATGTTCTCATGCTCACTGCTTGGCTAGTAGCAACCTAACATATTTTTTTAACAAAAGCTGAGGAATAAAAGGTGGGTTCCATATCAAGGTTTTTGTTAGTTTTACTATTTTCTTTTTTGTGAAGACTTTTTCCCACTTCCATCCAGTCCTTGCAATTGTACATGGTATCTCCCTGAATAGATTTTGTGTTTACTTCTCCAGAATCTATAAACTTTCATCCTTCTGCTGTCATAGGAGGGGATATGGGGCCAGCTATAAACAATTTACAATTCATGCACCTTATTTTAGCCTCTCCTCCTTTATCCCTACATCAGTGAGACCTGAAAAGCCTGATTCCTGAGACACTGGGAAACTCAGTGATATTAATCTGCTTGGTTCCCACCTGTGTTTATCATCTTTTGTGCAGCTTTCTCCTTTTTACTTAATCAGTTTCCACTGTTCATCTGTTTCCTAGCTGACCAAACTTGCTTGCATATTACTTCTTCTTCTATTACCCATGATTATGTGGGTTTTATAACCAAAACAAAAATTCACTATTCATTCTTCCCTTTTTACTGAGTTGGTCAAATTGTTTCTTTACTTTGAATCTACAGATATATTTTAAAAAATAGAAGTTAGATTACTCTTGGCTTATAAGACTTCAGTCACTTTCTACTTTCCTAAAGATTACAAAAAATAGTAGTAACACAGTATTCCAGGACTTTGTGAGACCTAATTCTTGCCTTCTCCTTTTGATTATGATATTCTACTTTCTCTTGTTCATTGTATTCTAATCTGTGGTTATCGGAATCAGCAAACAAAAAAATACCAATATTACCTCAGTCATTCATGTATTAAAAATTCATTGCACATCTTGAATTCAAATTTAGCACAAGGACCTGTATTTCATCTGTAACCCAACATAGTGGCCTGCTTTGAATATAGCCATTGAGTAGGTGTTTTGTTTTGTGCTGTTTCCCAGTTTCCCATTATAGTACTTACTGTTTAATCTATCAGGCAAGCTACACATTCTACCTAGTGTCTGTTTGGTTGTCCAACTCAAGTTTCATGTCTCTTTACAAATGTTGTCAGAGAAGCCATATCTGATCTCTCATACCAGACCTTATCTCCTTACATTTATCTACCACAAAACTCAAAGATGGAACAAGATGATGGCTGAATAAGTAGCTCTGGTGATCATCTCCCCACAAAGATACCAACTTAAATAGCCATTCACTCAATAAATCATTTTCATAAGAGCTGAGGAAGTAAGATAGCATGGTGCCTAGTTTGGTACAGTAATAAAAGATGAATTAACAAAAATGAGGATGCAAAGAGTCACCTGTACCATCTCTTCTCCAGCACCAAGTAGCTCAGAGTGGAGAGACATTACTCAAGGACAGATAAAGAGTGAAGTCTAAGAATTAAGACTTTAAACTTAAAACCCAGTACTCAGTCCACTTCAGTAAAAAAAACAGTGCCAGAAAGGGCCCCAAAGCACCTACCTTAGTCCAGAAGCTTCAGCCTATTTCTTTGAACCTTTTTAAATGAGGCAACCAAGGAATGCTTATATCACCTCTCCCCAGGCTTCTGGTAGCAATTGGAGCTAGACACCATATGATAGGGAATAGAGGAAAGAGAATATGACACTTTGCTTTAGAATTTACAGCATGGCCTACTGTGGTGAGACCTATCACCTCATAAAGTCCAAAGATTTCCATTTCTAAGCCATATCTTATAGTGGGAATTTCTAGAATTGTTCCAGCAAAGTTAAAACCTGTACCCCAGTGGAAAGGAATTTTTTTCAACATGTATCATCACTAACTTCACATGAGGTTTGCATTAACTCCTGAGATTTTACAAGGTCTACTGCTTGTGAGAGTTAGGTATGACTTATCTTAGTGCCAGCCTGGTTGGCCAAGGAGCTGTCTTCATCAGCACTACTCTAAGTTAAATAACAAGGAACTATAGGACTGTGTCTTGGGATTCAGTCCTGATCTGAAAAAAAAAAAAAAAAATGGGACAGATTCTGAGTTCCTGTCCCAGGCCAATACTTTCGTATGGAGCCTCTGGACCTGTTCCACTGCTGAGTGGTATTCCATGGCCCCAAATGATCAAATATATTTCCCAGCCAGCAACAGCTGAAAATGATTGGAGATATCAAGCTGTCAGTCCATATCAGCAGCAGACAAGCCATAGCACTGTGAGCTTTTGTCCTATCCCTGTGAGGTATTGGTCTCAGCAGCCTTTGGATTCCAGAAGTGATTGAGTATTATGGCATTGGTGGTCACCGACTAGGTGTCTTGGCCTATATTGACCCCAGGTTCCTCATTCTGAATAACACATCAATGGTAGATTTGGGGAAGATTGGATCTTGGAAAATTCTGTAAAGCTGACAACTTACCAACAGTATATTTGGGCCAATCTCAACATAGGGTGAGCTAAAGTGGTAGAAGTGCTTGTAGGCTTAGGCAAAATAACTAGATTGCTTAGAATTTCCAGAAATATGGTCACAGACGCACACACAATAAAAAGCCAGATTGTAAATATTGGAAAAATACCTAATTTTCAATATATAGATAATGCCATACACACAACAAGCTTCAAGAACTTTCAGGGAACCACAACCTCACATAACAAATAAAATACAGCACAAGAAACCAAGAGAAATGAAGAAAGGTTACGGGAATTTTTGGATAGCATGAAATGAGCAAATATCCTGGTTTGTGGAGTTCAAGAGGAATATGAGAATGCCAAAGCACTAGAAAGTACATTCAAAATATAAGAAAGCATATATCAAAGAGATACTAACAGAAAATTTCCCAACCCTAGAGAAAGGTGCACCTATCAATGTCCAGGAACATCAGATTCAATTCAAACAGCTCTACCATAATACATATTATAATAAATCTCTCCAAGTTTTTTTAAGACCTATTTATTTATTTAAAAGTCAGAATTACAGACAGAGGGCGGTACAGAGAGGGAATATCTTCCATCCACTGATTGACTACCCAGATGATCACAAAGGCCATCATTGGGCCAGGCTAAATCCAGAACTGAGCTTCCTTCAGTTTGCCTACATGAGTGTCAGAGCCCAAGGACTTGGGCCATTCTCCACTGCCTTTCTCAGACCATCAGCAGGGAGCAAGATCAGAAGTGGGCAGCCAGGACATGAACTGGCACCCATATGATATGCCGGTTTCACAAACAGTGGCCCCACCACTATGCCATAACTCCAACCCTGTCTTCCAACCCTATTTGAGAAGGCTATAACTTCTCGAAGTTTCAAGGGAAAAGAAACAAATAACACATGAAATTACCCTAATTCACTGATGTCTGACTTCTAAGCAGACTTTACAGGCTAGAAAGAGTGAAATGAGACATTCACAGTATGGAAGGAAAAAGACCACTATAAAAAGACCAAGAATACTATACTCAGAAAAACTATCCTTAGGATATGAAGGAAAAATAAAGAAATTTTCCAACAAATAAAAGCTGAGATAACTTATTATCACCAAATCTCTCTCATAAGAAATTCTGAAGAGACTTCTTTAAATTGAAAGAAATAGCTACTATTGTGGCAGAAAAAAAAATCGAAAGGTAAAATACTCAGTGATAGCAGTAACTATTAAGAAACAGAATGTTCTAGTGTTGCAAACATGGTACATAAACCATTCATATGTTTAATAATGAAGATTAAAAACAAGACAATGAAAACCTATAATAACTACATTATTATGTTAGAGATGGCCAATGTAAAAGATGCAAAATCAAACATCAATAAATCAAAATGTGGAGAAATGGACAGCAAGTTTTGAACTTGAACTCTTTATTAGTATTTTCACCTTTTTTCATTTTTGTTATTTAACTCTATTCCTATATCTGTAATCGATGTTGTTATCTTTTAAAAATGGTACAACATGAAAACAAGGTCTATTGTAGATCTCATGATGACAACAAAGCAAAAATATGTAATAAATATACCTAAAATATGAACAAAATAAAATCTAGAGAAACCAAAAAGGAAGATTTTAAAAGGAGATAGAAGGAAAGTAATTCCAATAAAACTAGAAAACAGGTAATAAAGTGGTAATAGTAAACTTTTCCTATCAATAATTACCTTAAGTGTAAATGTACCAAATTTCTACATATAAAAGACATACATATATCCAAGTATATGCAACTGACAAGAAACACACTTCATTTATAAGGACAAACATAGACTGAAAGTTAAAACATGAAATACAATGTCCATGCAAATTGAACCCAGAAGAAAGAAAGCAGTAGCCATACTAATATCAGATAATATAGATTTTAAATCAAAAGCAGTAGAAAGGAAAAGGAAGGTCATTATATAATGATAAAGGGACCAATCTAGTAAGCAGAAATAACACCTGTAAATGTATGTATACCCGATATTGGAGCAATCAAATACATAAAGAAAATATTAATAGTCATAATGGGAGATATAGATGCCAATAAAATAATAGTAGGTCATTTTTTTTAAGATTTATTTATTAATTTTCAAGTCAGAGTTACACAGAGAGAGGAGAGGCAGAGAGAGAGAGAGGTCTTCCATCTGATGGTTCACTCCCCAATTGGCCGCAACATGGGTGCAGGGGCCCATGGACATGGACCATCTTCTACTTCTTTCCCAGTCCATATCAGAGAGCTGGATTGGAAGTTGAACATCCAGGTCTAGAATCAGCGCCCATATGGGATGCTGATGCTGCAGGCCAGGGAGTTAACCCACTGCACCCAGCATCAGCCCCACATAGGTGATTTTCAACAACTCACTTCTAGAAATGGACAGATCATCCATTCAGAAAATCAACAAAGAAATAGTAGAGTTAATCTGCATAACATTCAAATTATACCTAAGAGACATCTAGAGAACATTGCATGTGAGAGCTGTAGAATACATGTGCTTCTCAAAAATATATGGAACTTTATCAAGGATAGATTATATGGAGGTCATAAATATAGCCTCACTAAATAAAAAAAAAAAAAAAGAAATCATTTTGAGTTTCTTTTCTGACCAAAATATAAAACAACTAGAAATCAGTAACAAGAAAATTAGGGAGAGTAAATAAACAGAAAGAAATTCAACAACTTACTCCTTAACAACCAATGGATCAAAGAAATTAAAAAGGAAATTAAAAATTTCTTGAACTGAATGAAAATAGAAACACAACTGTCCAAAATCAATGGGTTGCGGCAAAAACAGTACCAAGAGGGAAGTTTATAGAAATGGATACCTACATCAAAAAAGAAAAAAAAAACCATAAACAAACAACTAACCAGTGTACCTCAAAGACTAGGAAAAAAGAATAAATCCAACCCAGAATTAGTGGGAAAGTGATAAGAAAACTCAGAGAAGAAATAAATAAAATAGAAACAGTGAATTACACTGGTGTTGTGGCATAGCAGGTTAAGTCACTGCCTGCGATGCCGACATCCCATATGAATGCTGCATTCTTGTCTTGGCTCCAATGCTAATGCACCTGGGAAGGTATCAGAAGGTGGCCCAAGTGCTTGCACCCCATTCACCCATGTGGCAGACCTGGAAGAAGCTCCTGGCTCTTGGCTTCAGCCTGAAACGGCCCTGGCATTTTAAGCAATTTGGGGAGTGAACCAGTGGATGGAAGATCTCACTCTGTGTCTCTCGTTCTCTCTCTGTGTAACTCTGCCTTTTAAATAAATAAATATTTTCTAAAAAATCAGAGGAGAAGATGGAAAAATTACAACAGAAATGGAAAAAACCCATTAGAGTCTATTATAAACAATTATGCACTGATAAATGTGATAACCAAGACAATGGACAAATTTCAAGACACATACACCTTATCAAGATTGAATCATGAAGAAACCTAGTAGCTAAACCCACCAAACATGAGTAATGACATTGGATCTATAATAAAAATTTCTCATCAAAGAAAAGTCCAGGACCAGATGGCTTAACTGCTGAAATCTACCAAACATTTAAGCAAGAACTAATAGCAATCTTCTTAAATTAGTTCAAAAAATAAAAGAGGAGGGAATTCTTCCAAACACATTATATGAGGTCAGCATTATGCTGCTACAAAAATCAAACAGAAAAGGAAAGTTGCAGGCCAACACTTGATGAATATTGATGAAAAATCTTCAACAAAGTATTAGAGCACTAAATGCAACCTGACATTGGAAATATTTTTTTTTACCATGATCAAGTGAGACTCATCCCAGAGATGCAGGGAAGGTTAAGCATTAGCAAATCAATAAAGCAATACACCACATCAACAAAGGGAAGGACAAGAATCGCACGATCACCTCCCTAAATGCAGCAAAAGCATTTGATAGTGTTTCATATCCTTTCATGATAAGAACTCTGAACAAATTATATACAGAAGGAATGTAAACTACTTCAAAATAATTAGTTCATATATAACAGGCCAATAGCTAACATCATACCAAGTGGGAAAAAGCTGAAGACTTTCCTCTAAAGCTGGAATAAGACAAAAATGTCCATTTTCATCGCTTTTATTCTAGCAGTCCTTGCCAGATCAATCAGACAAGCAAAAAAAATAAAGGGGATCCAAACTGGAACAAAGAAAATCAAATTGGCACTTCTTGCAGTAGACATGATTTTATATCCAAAAAAAAAAAAAAAAAGAAAGAAAAGAAAGATTCCACCAAAACAACTACGACAACTAATAAGTGAATTCAATAACATTTCAGAACATAAAGTCAATGTGAAAAATTAGTAATATTGCTACACACCCATAGCAAATTATCTGAAATAATAAAGCAAGCAAGCCTTTTTCCAGTAGCTGCAAAAATAAATTAATTAAATACACAGGCATAGGGGCCGGCAGCGTGGCTCAGTTGGTTAATCTTCCACAGATGGAGTCGGCATCCCATATGGAGGCTGGGTTCTAGTCCTGGTTGCTCCTCTCCAGCTCTCTGCTATGGCCTGGGAGGGCAGTGGAGGATGGCCCAAGTGCTTGGGCCCCTGAACCAGCATGGGAGACCAGGAGGAAGCATCTGGCTCCTGGCTTCGGATTGGCATAGCTACAGCAGTAGTGGCCATTTTGGGGGTAAAGCAACGAAAGGAAGACCTTTCTCTCTGTTTCTCTCTATCATTGTATAACTCCATCTGTCAAATAAATAAAAAAATTTTAAAAAATACACAGGAATAAATTTAACAGAAAGGGTGAGAGATTGCTATAATGAAAACTGTAAAACATTCATGAAAGAAATTGAAGAGGACACAGAAAAAAATGGAATGATATCCTGTGTTCATGGACTGGAAGAATCAATATTATTTTAATGTCTATACTATGGAAGGCTACTAAAAACTCAATGCAATCCCTGTTGAAATATCATGACTTTTTTTTACTGAATTAGAGGAAGCACACCTCAAATTTGTAAAGAACCTCAGAAGAACCTGGATAACCAAGGCAATTTTGAGCAAAAAGAATAATGAAAGAGACATCTTACTACCTGATTTTAAAATATATTACAAAGCTATGGTAATTAAAACAGCATGATATTGCATAAAAACAACATCTAGACCAAGGGAAGAGAATAGAGAACCTAGAAATAAAAGTGTGCATCTACAGGTGACTAATATTTGCCAAACATGAGGAGCACGTGCACTGCAGAAAGGACAGTTATTTCAACGATAGTTGTGGGTGTATTGGATATCCATATGCAAAGAATGAAACTAGATTTTTACCTCTCATTTTGTATAAGAATCAATTGAAGATTGATCAAAGACCCTCAACTGTGAAAATACTACAAAAAATGTGGGGGGAATTTTTCAGGACTTAAGAATGGGCAAGTGTTTTTTTCATCATATACCAAAAGTATAGGGGAAAAAAAGCAAAAATAGACAATTGGTATTTCATCAAGCCAAAGAGATTTTGAATAGCCCAGGAAACAGTAAGCAGAGTGGGGAGACAAGCTACATAACAGGAGAAAATATTTTCAATGTATACATTAGACATAGGGTTAATATCTAGAATATGTAAGGAATTTGAACAATTCAATAACAAAAATACAATTAAAAGTGAAAATTACAGCTGTTATAGAGTATTTAAAATCTTAATATGACTCAAGTTGTAGAAAGATATATATAGGAGAAATTGGATGTGGTTCATTGTTTGTGACAAAGATACTAATATGTGGGAGTATTTCTTTGGTCTGGGTGTATGTTTTTATGCCAATATCATGCTATTTTACTTACTATAGTTTTGTAATACATTTTAAAATCAGGTAGTTTGATGTCTCTTGCTTTGTTGTTTTTGTTCAACATTGCCTTGGTTATCCAGCGTCTACTGCGGTTCTTTATAAATTTACAAATTTATTATTGGGGTGAGCTGGTTTATTGGAACTCTTTATTAATACCATTTTTGTTTTGTAAATTTAAAACTATCCTGAAATACAATGTTTTTAAAAAGAGCTAAATACATTTCTCAACAGATAGCATACCTACATACATACATAAAAGTACATTAAGAAATGCTCAGGGAAATGCAAATCAAAACCACCATGGGATATCACCTTACTATACTAAGATCAGCTATTATCAAAACACAAATGGTAACAAATGCCAGCAAGGATGTAGAGAAAGGGCATCCTTGGATAATACTGATAAGAATGTAAATTAGTATAGCCATTGTGAAAAAAACTGTATGGAACTTCCTCAAATAGCTAAAAACATAACTGCAACTGATACAGCAATCCCACTACTGGATCTATACCCAAGGAAAATGAAATTAGCCTGTTAAAGACACATCTGCACCCCCATGTTTATTGCAGCACTATTCATAATGGCCAAGAAATGAAAGCAATCTAAGTGTTTATCTGCTGATGAAAGTATAAAGAAAGTGTAGTACATATGCACAATAAATTATTGTTGAGACATCAACAAGGATGAAATCTTGTCATTTGTAACAACATAGAAGGAACTGGAAGTCAGTATGTTAGTATGTTAAGTGAAATAAGCCAACCATGGGAAAACAAGAACGGCCTTACCCCACTCTTACGGGAAATCTAAAAAAAGTTGAACTCACTGAAGTTGATACATATTTCAAAATATCACCTGCTATCCATAAATATGTATAATTTTGTTTGCCATTTAAAGTGAAAAAATATTTAAATGCTTTATTTGATTATTAATTGCAATTCCAATTAAACCTATTTGAATAATTACTTGTTTATCTGTGTCTGACATGAAGAAAAGCAGATAAATGGAATAAAGAGCAAAGAAGAGGCCTGTACCGTGGCTCACTAGGTTAATCCTCCGCATGTGGCGCTGGCACCCCGGGTTCTAGTCCTGGTTGGGGTTCCGGATACTAGTCCCAGTTGCTCCTCTTCCAGTCCAGCTCTCTGCTGTGGCCTGGGAAGGCAGTGGAGGATGGCCCAAGTGCTTAGGTCCCTGCATCCACATGGGAGACCGGGAGGGAGCACCTGGCTCCTGGCTTCAGATCAACGTAGCAACGGCTGTGGTGGCCATTAGGGGAGTGAACCAACGGAAGGAAGACCTTTCTCTCTGTCTCTCTCTCACAGTCTAACTCTGCCTATCAAAAAATGAAAATAAAAAAAGAGCAAAGAAGAAGCTGTTGTAGATACGGGATCAGAGGAGTTTTCTGTGTTAAGTTCATACTTGAGCAGAGATCAGAACATTTGAGATTAAATAATGGGAATATCTGATTGCTTTTTATTTACACTCAGTTACATATACATAAATGGAACAATATTTCCTTATTTTATAATTTTTTTTTTGACAGACAGAGTGGACAGTGAGAGAGAGAGACAGAGAGAAAGGTCTTCCTTTGCCGTTGGTTCACCCTCCAATGGCCGCCACGGCCGGCGCGCTGCGACCGGCGCACCGCGCTGATCCGATGGCAGGAGCCAGGAGCCAGGTGCTTTTCCTGGTCTCCCATGGGGTGCAGGGCCCAAGCACCTGGGCCATCCTCCACTGCACTCCCTGGCCACAGCAGAGGGCTGGCCTGGAAGAGGGGCAACCGGGACAGAATCCGGCGCCCCAACCGGGACTAGAACCTGGTGTGCCGGCGCCGCTAGGCGGAGGATTAGCCTAGTGAGCCGCGGCGCCGGCCCCTTATTTTATAATTGCAAAAATATTTCTATATTGAAATATCATGAGTAAATAATTTGTGATGCATTTTCCACATCATATACTCAGTATTTGCCATTATTCCCCCATTGCATTTAATTTCTGTTCCTTTACTCCATCTTGTACATTATAGCCTTTCAAGTCTGCAGGTATAAAAATAAGTCCCATGTTAGTTATGTACCCTTGTTACAGAAAGAACAACTGTGCTAATGGAATCACACCTGAATTCTTTGAAAGAGGTACTCAAATTCTCAATAATTTTCTAGAAGGGATGATGCTAATGGCTTATTCCTTCATTCACATAGGTACTAAGGGGCTTGTTGATAAAGGTTTCCAAAGAATAACTCCCTTAGAGATTTATAACCGGGGGTAATTCAAAACCAAGAAGCATTAACTCAGTCATCCTTCTTTCCTATTATTATCCACAGACATTGAGTGGTCCCAGCGTCTGACCATGACAAGATCTTTCGCATGCAGAAAACATGCTTTATTTTCCCACGAGAACTCTTCACTCCCAAAGTGAAGGAGGAAGTGGGGAGAAAACAGAGAATCCAGGTACCATTTTACATGTCAAACAACTTGAGCAGGAATTTAGCCTAGTGATTAAGACACCAATAATCCCATACTAGAGTCATTAGGTTCAATTCCCGGCGCTGGATGCTGACTCCAGCTTCCTACTAATACGGATCCTAGAAGGCAGTGGTGAAGGCTCCACTACTTGGGTTCCTGCCACCCATGTGAGAGGCCTGACTTGAGTTTCTGCCTTCCAGCCTCTGCTGCAGGCATTAGGGGAGTGAATCAGAGGATGAGGGCTCTGTATCTCTGTCTTGCAAAAAAAAATTTTATAAATAAATAAATGTCAAGTAACAACTCAAAAACCAGATGACAGCTCAATGATGAAAGCAGGAGTGTGTTACATATCAATCTCAAATTTAATTTATAATACATGCCACATCCTGTTACCAACAATATGAACCTTTTATTGATATGGAAAAGATCACATCTCCACATTAGTTAGTAACTTAACAATAGATATAACCCAAATCATTTATAATAGATATAACTCAAATCACTATATAACCATAAACGGTTTGCCCAACATTAATAACCAATATAGTTTAGTAAGTACCATTGTAAGGGCATTAGATGGACATATAGAGAAACAGATATACAAGTAGATATATTTTTAGACATAAACACTTATTCATCAAATTAATTCTTATAAAGTTAATGTTTTAAAATTTATTTGAAGGGCAGAGTTATCTTCCATCTGCTGGTTCACTCCTCAAATGGCTGCAAGAGCCAGGACTAGGCCACACCAAAGTCAAGAGCTTGGAACTCTATCTGGGTCTCCCCTGTGACTGGCAGGAGCCCCAACACTTGGGCCAACTTGCACTTCTTTCCCAGGTGAGCTGTGCCGGAAGCAGAGCAGCATTCCTGTGAGATGCCAGCATCACATGTGGTGGCTCAATCCACTGCACCACAGTGCCAGGCCCAGATTTATCCCTATTTTATAGAAGAGGAAATTGAGGTCCAGAAAGTGAGTGGTTTATACAAAACTATAAAACCAATAAGCAGCACACTCTGAATTCAAGTCCAAATACTCTTGATGGAAATTTAGATGGCAAAACATGAACCATGACTCTGTACTGCCACATTCTCCCCAATAATTACGGCCCAGCACCTTTTATAAACTTCCTTCTTCTTTCATCAGTCAGGACAATTGAATAACAATTGTCCCAGCTCACCTCTACATATACCACACACACACAAATGTCTTGTACAAAACCCTTGCCCCTGGCTCTAAGCCTGTTCCTGTAGAGTATCAATGATCCCTCCGTTTGTAGGCATTGAGCATAAGCTTCTTTGGATACCATCTTAGTCCTTTATATAAAAAAAAATTTATTTATTCAAAAGGCAGAATTACAGAGAGGCAGAGGCAGAGAGAGAGAGAGATAGAGAAGTCTTCTGTCTGCTAGTTCACTCCCCAGATGGCTGCAATGGCCACAGCTGGGCCAATCCGAAGCCAGGAGCCAGGAGCTTCTTCTGGGTCTCCCACATGGGTGCAGGGGCACAAGGTCTTGGGTCATCCTCCACTGCTTTCCCAGGCCATAGCAGAGAGCTGGATCAGAAGTGGAGCAGCCGGGACTCAAACTTGCTGCCATATGGGATACCGGCACCACAGGTGGCTGTTTTACCTGCTATGCCACAGCACTGGTCCCACCATCTTAGTCTTGAAACAACACTGACAAAAAAAATATTGAATGCAATAATAATTGGATTAACACATCCTTCTTTTTAATGTTATTTTTCATTTCACAGTCATAATGAAATGTGAGAATAAATCTGCTTCCCAATGATTTAATCAATTCTTTTTCATCCAGGTAGTGAGGCTAAGACCTTGTGATACATTAATATTGTCAGTCTCTTCCTTTTTTCTATTTCTATATAATAATCATAATGGGAGATTATTAAGTCAGAGTTGAAAGTCAATATTAGAGAACTTTGGTATGAACTCATTACATAATTACCCAGAATGTTCAAGTTTTACAAAAAAAAAAGTAACTTACAAAAAGTTATTTTAAAATAAGGGTATGTGTTATAGAATCTGTTCTGAAGACAGTGTCTAATTCTAATTCCAATTCTATTTATAAATTTTGTAAATTTGGGCAAAGTTTCTCACTTTATTCTTCTGTTAAATGGGAATATTGGGATTTATGTTTAGCCTAGCAGTTAAGATGCCAATATTCCAGGTGTGAGTACCTGGGTTTGATATCTGGCTCCAGCTCCTGACTCCAGCTTCCTGCTAATGCAGACCCCAGCAGCAATTATGACTCAAGTAGTGGAGTTCCTGGATTGTAACCCCCTCCCTGCCAAGTCTTTGACTCCAAGCTAGGACTGGGTGTAGCGAGCCTTTAGGGAATGATCCAGTGAATAGGAACACTATCAGTTTATCACTCTCCTGCTCCTTCTCAAACAAATTATTTTAAATGTAAGTATTGAATTCAGTTATCATAGACAGTCATTCCTACAACAAGTTTCTGTTTCCATATTATTACAAAGAAATGGCAAGTTAATAGAGATGATCTCTCTTCCAGACCTGATACCAAAGATCCAATAATTTTGAGTACTGATGTCCCATTATGAGTGCTGGTTCTAGACCAGGCCACTCCAGTTCTGATCTAGCTCCCTACTAATGAACTTAAGAAAGTAGCAGAGGATCGCCCAAGTCTTTGGGTCCCTGCCACCCATGAGGGAAACCTGGATGGAGTTCCACATTCCTGGCTTCAGCCTGGACCAGCCCCAACTGTTGCAGCCATTTTGGGAGTGAACCATTAGGAGAAAGATCTCTCTCTCTCTCTCTCTCTCTCTCCCCTTTTTCCCTCTCTCTCTCTAGGTCTCTGCTTCTCTCTATGTAACTCTGACTTTCAAATAAATAAATAAATATTTAAAAAAAGAAATACAAAAAATAATAATAGGCTATTACAACACTATTATAAAGTTGACAGAAAAGGGATCAAACTAAATTACTTTTCCCCATCCAATCCTAAACCCTTCACAATCCATCTTTTATGGATTACTGAATTTTTTCTCATTTGTATTATATACTTCATAAATGTGTGGGTGTTCTTTAAAAAAAAAAAACAACTCCTACCCCTCCTTAAAATCATGAGTGGGCATAAACTTCTCTAAATTCCTCATTTCCCAATTCCCTTTGAAATAATCTTTAAGGGGCTATTGATCACTCTTAGCCACTACCTAGCCATGATTATGAATACTAAAGTTTTCTCAGGGTCAGCCATCTTTAGCTTTGGCTGCAGTTGGAATCACCTGGAAAGCTTGTAAAACTATTGGTGCCTGGGTCCCAGCCCAAGAGATTTTGATTTATAGATCTGGCAAGTGTCTTAAAGCACTGGATTTTTTTAAAAGCTCCTCAGGTGATTCTACTGAGCAGACAATGTTGTGAATGAATGCTGAATTCTGGAAATATGTGAAGGAACCCAGCTTCTGGCCCCCTTAAAATGAAAATGTTCACATTTCTGTATCAGAGTCTCATCATTACTCCTTGCATATTCTGAATTGAAAAAAAACAAACACATACCATTCATTGCAATTGCATGGAAACATTGCTATTTTAAAAATAGAAAAATATTGCATAGACTTTTCTAGATTTGGGAAATTACATAATTCCTCTTAGGAAGGAAATATTGCTTTTCTTTTTAAAAAGATTTTTTTTCACATTAAAAGACAAGACAATACAGACATTGAATGAGAAAACAGACATAGTTAACTACTTCGCATAGTAAAGATCATACTTGTTTTCACTGATATAGAAAGATTATTTTAATGTTAAGTAATTTAGCTTTGAATAGAAAATTCCAGAGGCAGAGGCAGAAAGTTTTGTGTGTTTTTCTGTGTATTTCTTTTGAAGTTTTTATTTTTTGATGTTTTTTGTTGTAATGATTTTATTCTCTGTGTGTGTGTGTGTGTGTGTGTGTGTGTCTGTCTATCCCTTCCTTTCTTATTGTAGTTTGTCTGGTGGTCAGATGGAAGATAAGGAGTGAATCTAGCAGTCAAGGAGGTCAGAGACAGATCATATTGAAGAAGAACGGGGAGAAAACATTTTGCAAAGAAAGAGTGGATTCCAGCAACATGGATACAGACTAAATCCAAAGGACATACAAGGCCATTATCTAAAAATTCCCAGAATAAGTATGTGATTAGGAAACTTAGAAAAAGCGCTTTCCTCTTCTATGTTATAATTTCCCTAAACCCAAACAAATCTTTAATAAAACTTTATCAACTACTACTTTAGTAATGGCTCTCTCTTCTCCATGCACTGGAGAATAAAGTCTACTTTTATAGTTTGGAATGCAGTGGATGAAAAGGTGGAAGCATATGTGGGGATAGTGGAGAGATGGCCAGAATGATGGAGAAATCCATCTCAACCAGGACTTTGGCACAAGAGTAGTCATGTAACAACCAATACAGGGAAGCATAATCTCCAAGAATTCGCAAAAATATCTAGAAGCATATGGATTTCTTGTAGTTTAAAGTGTGACTAGAATCCAAATCATTTAATTTGGTTATTATGGAAAAAAAAATTACCCCCACTGAAGTTCAGAGGGTTCAAATGCATTGCACAATAGTGCAAGTGGAGGAAAGAGATCCACTAGTCCAGAGCTAATTTTTATTCCTTCTTCATTGGTCCCATTGCCCTTTGGGATGAGTGTATCACAAGGTTCAGAAAACATGGCTAGAGCTTTCATCTTAGCAGAGAAAGAAGAGCAAAACATGTACCCTTGCGGTAACTCTCGATTTTTAGATTTTAGTTGTAACCTCCTTGAGCCTTGTGAGAAGTCCTTATGAGAAGAGTCGCAGTGTCTTCATATCTAAAGTTATAGTTGTTGCTTGATGCTGCTTTTGTGAGATGGACACCCCATCAGAAGAAGAAAATAAACCATAAACTGTTCAGCATTAGAACAATTACAGGATGTAAATAGTTTCCAAGTCTATAAACAAGGTATGCATTATTGAATTACAGGTAGCTTGTATTTCGATGGTATGTTTTCTTTCATTAAAGGCCTTAAAATGGAATATGCTTAAGTTCTTAATGGTGGTCAAAATTATTAGAGCCATGACATATAGGTTAGCAATGCTTTTTGTCTCGTAGAGAAATGTTATTTTGATACAACATTGTTTTAACTTTTATTCCACTTGTTCCAAAAATACATAAAACATAAAATAGGTAAAATTTAAAATTACAGTCAAATGAATTGTAAGAATCGTCTTAGTGATTTATTAAAAATGTCTATACAAGGACCTCAATTTCAATAGGACAGGTGGGGAGCAGAAATCTACTTTTCTAGTAAAAGCATTCAGGAAGAATCACTTCTGAGAAACGCTAAGGTTTAGGATCGATTCTTCAAATAAGCTACAGTTCTGAAATTTAAATATCTGTTGCTTCTAAGAGCAAATGCATATGTTCTGCTTGTGTTGTCTGATAATGTCTATTTACTCATTTTGTATTTTAAATTTCTCTTCCCAACTCCTTCTCTCCATCTACCCCATTTTCTCCTAATTATCCTTTTTGTCCTCTGCTATTCTGTCTTCACATCTCCTTATATGTTGCGTTTTTCTTAATCATTTTTTCAATAGATTTCCTTTTTTATATATTTTTTTATTTTTTATTTTTTTGACAGGCAGAGTTAGACAGAGAGAGAGAAAGAGACAGAGAGAAAGGTCTTCCTTTTCCGTTGGTTCACCCCCCAAATGGCTGCTACAGCTACCACACTGCGCCAATCCGAAGCCAGAAGCCAGGTGCTTCCTCCTGGTCTCCCATGCAAGTGCAGAGCCCAAGCACTTGGGCCATCGTCCACTGCACTCCATGGTCACAGCAGAGAGCTGGAAATGGAAGAGGCGCTCCAACCAGGACTAGAACCCGGGGTGCCGGCACCACAGGCGGAGGATTAGCCAAGTGAGCCATGGCGCCGGCCCTCAATAGATTTTTTAGATTATTATCTATAGGACAGTTTGTCTCATAAGTAAAGATAATAATTTCAGTTGGAGACACTAAAAGGTACACTTTATGAATTAAGGGACAGTGCTATGGCATAGTAAGCTAAGCCTCTGCCTGTGGCACAAGGATCATATACAGGTGTCAGTTTGAGTCCCGGTTGCTCACTGCCAATCCAGCTCTCTACTATGACCTGGGAAAGCAGTAGATATGGCTCAAGTTCTTGGGCCCCTATTTACAAGTGGGAGACCTCGAAGAAACTCCTAGGTTTAGATTTAGACAGGCTCAGCCCCAGCCATTGCAGCCATTTGGGGAGTAAACCAGAGAATGGAAGACCTTTCTGTCTCTCCCTCTCTCTGTATCTCTACCTCTCAAACAAATAAATAAATAAAATCTTGACAACAAAATGAGCTGAGGGGGCTGATACTGTGGCATAATAGGTGAAGCCTCTGTCTGTGGCGCCAGCATCCCGTATGAGCACCAATTTGTGTTCTGGCTGCTCCATTTCTGATCCAGCTTTGTGTTGATAGCCTGGGGAAGCAGTGGAAGATGGCCCAAGTGCTTGGGCTCCTGCATGCATATGGGAGACCCAGAAGAAGCCCTGGCACCTCACTTCCGATCCTTGCCACCATTTGGGGAGTGAACCAGCAGATTGAAGTCTCTGTAACTCTGCCTCTCAAATAAATATTTAAAAAAATGTGCTAAGACCCAAGTATTTCTACAAAGAAAACATTTCAAATAACTGTGAAAAGTGTCATATGCTATTTGGTATTCAGTTTCTGGAACCTAATACATATTATTTTTTTTTTTTTTGACAGGCAGAGTGGACAGTGAGAGAGAGAGACAGAGAGAAAGGTCTTCCTTTTCCCGTTGGTTCACCCTCCAATGGCCGCCATGGCCGGCGCGCTGCGGCCGGCGCACCATGCTGATCCGATGGCAGGAGCCAGGTACTTATCCTGGTCTCCCATGGGGTGCAGGGCCCAAGGACTTGGGCCATCCTCCACTGCACTCCCAGGCCACAGCAGAGAGCTGGCCTGGAAGAGGGGCAACCGGGACAAAATCCGGCGCCCCGACCAGGACTAGAACCCGGATTGCCAGCACCGCAAGGCAGAGGATTAGCCTAGTGAGCCACGGCACCGGCCCCTAATACATATTAAATGTTTAATAAATAGTTGTTAAATTAATGAATGAATGAATAATCAAGAAGTAGAATGGCACAGAATCCAATAGAAAAGTCTCTGAAATCAGACAAGCATGTCAATCAGAGAGATACCTAATAAGTCAGTAAAATTTTGTTACCTTAGCAAAATGTGTATTTCAGATGCATTACCTGCATTTTAAAGAATCATAAACAAAAGTAAAATTCTAGTAATATACTTTAAAGTTGGCATTATAGCACACAGATTAATACTAACACTGCACTTATTTTTATAAACATGAAGGATGCTAAGTATCATGGGAAAAGATATTATTGAATGACCTATAATGTGTCATTATTATATACTGGTCCATTCTTTTATAGCCACAAATTTTTGAAATTTTTTAAAATAAGTTTGCCACTGGGACTCCCGGCAAGATGGCGGAATAGGAAGGGAGCACACTGATAGTCTGGGGAGAGATAGTTTAATAAAAGTGGAGATACTGCAGGTTCAAGGAAGAGTAGGGGAGGAAACAGCAGAAGAAACTCTTCCGGAACGCGTGACTCACAGCGGACCTGCGTGGACAGCGTGGGAGCCCACAGTTTGGGACATCAGCGGCAGACTCAACACACCAGCGCTGGAACGCGAGGTGAGCCGAACCTCAATAGCCCGAGACACCGGCAGGCAAGCGAAGAGGGGAGACTAGAGGGAACGACCCCCCGGGGGGGGGGAGTTCACAAGGCTAACTGGAAGAGAGAGAGAGAGAGAGAGAAAAAAAAAAGGGTGACTCTAGTACGGACACGGGTTTCTCTCTCTCCGCTCACCTCTCAAGGGCGAGCAAGACAAAGAGCAGGCGCCATCTTGGACATACGTCATAAGCAGAGCGACCTCAGGTCTGCACCGGCCCTGAGCCTAGCAGAAAAACCTGACTCTGGGCGGGGTGAATTAACAGGAGATTAGGAGCTAGTAAATTTGTGGTGCTACTGAACTGAGACTGTGAAAAAAGAGACGGTGGGGGAGAGAACTCACGGAATTCACGTGAGCACTCTCCAGAGACGCTACAATTCCGTAACTTTGGCAACCCAGTGAGAGGCTGAAGGAGAATTTGAGCCCACTCTGAGGGCCGAACAGATTCCCTGTGGGGATCTTGGGAAAGAGCTTCCGATCTCTGGCTCCTGTGGGTATATCATTTGCCTGCTAACTACCTCCAACTTCGTTCAGCTGTGCGGAATTACTTCCCTTTTGAATCAAAAAAAAAAAAAAAAAAGAAAGAAAGAGAGAGAGAGAGATTTACCACGCCTAACCTGGGAGTGTCACCTTTGGCACACCAAACAGAGCTCTCAGGCCACACCCATCTCAAGCCCTAAGGCTCCATCAAAAACAGATAGTCCACTTAATCTAGAGTCATAGTATAACAAGAAAAAGCACCACAGTGAAGAAACCAAATATCTCCAATATGCCAAATAACAAACGCAAAAACCGAGGTAATAAAAACAAGGAAGTCACCATGACGCCCTCAAATGAAAAAGACACCCCAATTCAAGATTATGAAGATGATGACATAGAAGAAATGCAAGAAGCAGATCTCAAAAAATTGATAAGAACATTAAGAAGTTCTCAAAAACAAATTCTGGAACTACACAAATCCTTAATGGACAAGATAGAAAATCTCTCTCGTGAAAATGAAATATTAAGGAGGAATCAAAATGAAACGAAACAACTAGTACAACAGGAAACTGTGATAGTGACTGAAGTGAAGAATTCAATAGATCAAATGAAAAACACAATAGAGAGCCTTACAAACAGAATGGGTGAAGCAGAAGAGAGAATATCGGACTTAGAAGACAGAGAACAGGAAAGGATACAGTCAGACCAAAGAAAAGAAGAGGAAATTAGAAATCTGAAACATATTGTCGGGAATCTTCAGGATACTATTAAAAAAACCAACATTCGGGTTCTAGGAGTTCCTGAAGGCATGGAGAGGGAGAAAGGATTAGAAGGCCTTTTTAGTGAGATATTAGCAGAAAATTTCCCAGGTTTGGAGAAGGACAGAGAAATCCTAGTACAGGAAGCCCACAGAACCCCTAATAAACACGACCAAAAGAGATCCTCACCACGACACGTTGTAATTAAACTCTCCACAGTGAAACATAAAGAAAAGATCCTAAAATGTGCAAGAGAGAAACGTCAGATTACTCTCAGAGGATCTCCAATCAGACTCACAGCTGACTTCTCATCAGAAACTCTAAAAGCTAGGAGGGAATGGCGAGATATAGCCCAGGTACTAAGAGAGAACAACTGCCAGCCCAGAATATTATATCCTGCCAAGCTATCATTTGTGAATGAAGGTGAAATAAAGACTTTTCATTGCAAACAGAAATTGAAAGAATTTGTTGCCACTCGTCCAGCCCTGCAAAAGGTGCTTAAAGATGTGTTACACACAGAAACACAGAAACATGGTCATCAATATGAAAGAAGGTAAAGGAAGGAAACCAAGGAAGGAAACCTCACAGCAAAAGATCACAGGGAATTCAAAGCATATATTAGAACTTATCTTTGGCAAATGGCAGGGCAAAGTTACCACTTATCATTAGTCACTTTGAACGTGAATGGCCTGAACTGTCCAGTTAAAAGACACCAATTGGCTGATTGGGTTAAGGAACAAAACCCATCTATATGCTGCTTACAAGAAACACATCTTTCCAACAAAGATCCATACAGACTGAAAGTGAAAGGCTGGAAAAAGATATACCATGCCAACAGAAATGAAAAAAGAGCGGGCGTAGCCATCTTAATATCGGACAACATAAACTTTACCACAAAAACTGTTAAGAGAGACAAAGAGGGACACTATATCATGATTAAGGGATCAATTCAACAGGAAGATATAACAATTATCAATGTATATGCACCTAACTACAGGGCACCAGTTTATCTAAAAGATTTATTAACGGACTTAAAGGGAGACTTAGACCCCAATACAGTAGTACTGGGGGACTTCAATACTCCACTCTCAGAAATAGACAGATCATCCGGTCAGAAGATCAACAAGGATACAGTAGATTTAAACGACACTATAGCCCAAATGGATCTAACAGATATATACAGAACTTTCAATCCTACAGCTAAAGATTTTACATTCTTCTCAGCAGTACATGGAAGCTTCTCTAGGATTGACCACATACTAGGCCATAAAGCAAGTCTGAGCAAATTCAAAAGAATTAGAATCATACCATGCAGCTTCTCAGACCATAAAGGAATGAAGTTGGAAATTAGTAACTCAGGAATCCCTAGAGCATACGCAAACACATGGAGATTGAACAACATGCTCCTGAATGAACAATGGGTCATTCAAGAAATCAAAAGAGAAATCAAAAGCTTTCTGGAAGTAAATGAGGATAACAGCACAACATACCAAAACTTATGGGACACAGCAAAAGCAGTGTTAAGAGGAAAGTTTATATCAATAGGTGCCTACATCAAGAAATTGGAAAGACACCAAATAGATGAGCTTTCAATTCACCTCAAGGATCTAGAAAACCTACAGCAAATCAGACCCAAATCTAGTAGGAGAAGAGAAATCATTAAAATCAGAGAAGAAATCAACAGGATTGAATCAAGAAAAACATTACAAAAAATCAGCCAAACGAAGAGCTGGTTTTTTGAAAAAATAAACAAAATTGACACCCCATTGGCACAACTAACTAAAAACAGAAGAGAAAAGACCCAAGTCAATAAAATCAGAGATGAAAAAGGAAATGTAACAACAGACACCACAGAAATAAAAAGAATCATCAGAAATTACTACAAGGACTTGTATGCCAGCAAACAGGGAAACCTATCAGAAATGGATAGATTCCTGGACACATGCAACCTGCCTAAATTGAACCAGGAAGACATCGAAAACCTAAACAGACCCATAACTGAGACAGAAATTGAAACAGTAATAAAGGCCCTCCCAACAAAGAAAAGCCCAGGACCAGATGGATTCACTGCTGAATTCTACCAGACGTTTAAAGAAGAACTGACTCCAATTCTTCTCAAACTATTCAGAACAATCGAAGAAGAGGGAGTCCTCCCAAATTCTTTCTATGAAGCCAGCATCACCTTAATTCCTAAGCCAGAGAAAGATGCAGCACTGAAAGAGAATTACAGACCAATATCCCTGATGAACATAGATGCAAAAATCCTCAATAAAATTCTCGCCAATAGAATGCAACAACACATCAGAAAGATCATCCACCCAGACCAAGTGGGATTTATCCCTGGTATGCAGGGATGGTTTAATGTGCGCAAGACAATCAATGTGATACACCACATTAACAGACTGCAGAAGAAAAACCATATGATTCTCTCAATAGATGCCGAGAAAGCATTTGATAAAATACAACACCCGTTCATGATGAAAACTCTAAGCAAACTGGGTTTGGAAGGAACATTCCTCAATACAATCAAAGCAATCTATGAAAAACCCACAGCCAACATCCTATTGAATGGGGAAAAGTTGGAAGCATTTCCACTGAAATCTGGAACCAGACAGGGATGCCCACTCTCACCACTGCTATTCAATATAGTTCTGGAAGTTCTAGCCAGAGCTATTAGGCAAGAAAAAGTAATTAAAGGGATACAAATTGGGAAGGAAGAACTCAAACTATCCCTCTTTGCAGATGACATGATTCTGTATTTAGGGGACCCAAAGAACTCTACTAAGAGACTATTGGAACTCATAGAAGAGTTTGGCAAAGTAGCAGGGTATAAAATCAATGCACAAAAATCAACAGCCTTTGTATACACAGACAATGCCATGGCTGAGGAAGAACTTCTAAGATCAATCCCATTCACAATAGCTACAAAAACAATCAAATACCTTGGAATAAACTTAACCAAGGACGTTAAAGATCTCTACGATGAAAATTACAAAACCTTAAAGAAAGAAATAGAAGAGGATACCAAGAAATGGAAAAATCTTCCATGCTCATGGATTGGAAGAATCAATATCATCAAAATGTCCATTCTCCCAAAAGCAATTTACAGATTCAATGCAATACCAATCAAGATACCGAAGACCTTCTTCTCAGATCTGGAAAAAATGGTGCTGAAATTTATATGGAGGCACAAGAGACCTCGAATAGCTAAAGCAATCTTGTACAACAAAAACAAAGCCGGAGGCATCACAATACCAGATTTCAAGACATACTACAGGGCAGTTGTAATTAAAACAGCATGGTACTGGTACAGAAACAGATGGATAGACCAATGGAACAGAATTGAAACACCAGAAACCAACCCAAACATATACAGCCAACTTATATTTGATCAAGGATCTAAAACTAATTCCTGGAGCAAGGACAGTCTATTCAATAAATGGTGCTGGGAAAATTGGATTTCCACGTGCAGAAGCATGAAGCAAGACCCCTACCTTACACCTTACACAAAAATCCACTCAACATGGATTAAAGACCTAAATCTACGACCTGACACCATCAAGTTACTAGAGAACATTGGAGAAACCCTTCAAGATATTGGCACAGGCAAAGAATTTCTGGAAAAGACCCGGGAGGCACAGGCAGTCAAAGCCAAAATCAACTATTGGGATTGCATCAAATTGAGAAGTTTCTGTGCTGCAAAAGAAACAGTCAGGAGAGTGAAGAGACAACCGACAGAATGGGAAAAAATATTTGCAAACTATGCAACAGATAAAGGGTTAATAACCAGAATCTACAAAGAGATCAAGAAACTCCACAAAAACAAAACCAACAACCCACTTAAGAGATGGGCCAAGGACCTCAATAGACATTTTTCAAAAGAGGAAATCCAAATGGCCAACAGGCACATGAAAAAATGTTCAAGGTCATTAGCAATCAGGGAAATGCAAATCAAAACCACAATGAGGTTTCACCTCACCCCGGTTAGAATGGCTCACATGCAGAAATCTACCAACCACAGATGCTGGCGAGGATGTGGGGAAAAAGGGACACTAACCCACTGTTGGTGGGAATGCAAGCTGGTCAAGCCACTATGGAAGTCAGTCTGGAGATTCCTCAGAAACCTGAAGATAACCCTACCGTTCGACCCAGCCATCCCACTCCTTGGAATTTACCCAAAGGAATTTAAATTGGCAAACAAAAAAGCGGTCTGCACCCTAATGTTTATTGCAGCTCAATTCACAATAGCTAAGACCTGGAACCAACCTAAATGCCCATCAACGATAGACTGGATAAAGAAATTATGGGATATGTACTCTTTAGAATACTATACCGCAGTAAGAAACAATGAAATCCAGTCATTTGCAACAAAATGGAGGAATCTGGAACACATCATGCTGAGTGAAATAAGCCAGTCCCAAAGGGACAAATACCATATGTTCTCCCTGATCGGTGACGACTGACTGAACACCAAGAGGGAAACCTGTTGGAGTGAGGTGGACACTATGGGAAATGGTGGCTTGATCAGCATAGCCCTGACTGTTAATGAACAACTAAATACATTATCCCTCTTAGTAGTTTTTTTTATCTGTTCTACTTAATATGACTGGTTTAGATCTGTAATTGATGCACAGTTATTCTTAAGTGTTGAAAATTAACTGAAATGTGATCCCTGTTGAACATGGTGGTGGGAATGGGAGAGGGAAGAGATGTATAATTTGGGACATGCTCAGGCTGACTTGCCCCAAGTGGTGGAGTTGGAAGCATACCAGGGGATTCCAATTCAATCCCATCGAGGTGGCATGTACCAATGCCATCTCACTGTTCCAGGTGATCAGTTTCAGTTCACAGTTGGTCATGGTGAAGGGACTGGGAGTCAAAGGGAACACATAGACAAGTCTAGTACCTGCTAACGCTAACCGATGGAGTAAATAAAGGGGAGAGTGATCCAACATGGGAAGTGAGATACTCAGCAGACTCATAGAATGGCAGATGTCCTAAATAGCACTCTGGCCTCAGAATCAGCCCTAAAGGCATTCGGAGCTGGCTGAAAAGCTCATGAGAGTATTTCAGGCATGGAAAGCCAAGACACTCTGGCAAAAGATCTCTGCGAGTGAGATCCCAGTGGAAAGAACAGGTCATCAAAGAAGGAG
Organism: Oryctolagus cuniculus; assembly: GCF_964237555.1. Classification (NCBI taxonomy): domain Eukaryota; kingdom Metazoa; phylum Chordata; class Mammalia; order Lagomorpha; family Leporidae; genus Oryctolagus; species Oryctolagus cuniculus. Next base: position 45,130,951 of record NC_091435.1, read on the forward strand.
GTACCTTTCTCTGAAGGGAGGAGAGAACCTCCACTTTGACTATGACCTTGTCTAAACAAGATAAGAGTCGGAGAACTCAGAGGGCTTCCATAGCCTTGGAAACTCATGACTGGAGCATAGGGAGATTACTGATGCCATAGACAGGAGTGTCAATTGGTAAAGTCAACAACAGGAGTCACTGTGCACTTACTCCTCATGTAGGATCTCTATCCTTAATGTGCTGTACATTGAGATTTAATGCTATAACGAGTACTCAAACAGTATATTTCACTTTGTGTTTCTATGGGGGTGCAAACTGTTGAAATCCTTACTTAATGCATACTAAACTGATCCTCTGTAAAAAAAAAAAAAAAGAAAAGAAAAAAAGAAATTATCAATTCCCAACTTGACTCTCACTGGGATTAAACATGACAATAGGTCTGCTCTGATTTCATCATAATTTAAAAAAATCATCTATTATTTTTCACTTTATGTTTCTGTGTGGGAGCAAACTGTTGAAATCCATACTTAATGTATACTAAGCTGATCTTCTGTATATCGAGATAATCGAAAATGAATCATGATGTGAATGGAAGGGGAGAGGGAGTGGGAAAGGGGAGGGTTGTGGGTGGGAGGGACGGTATTGGGGGGAAGCCATTGTAATCCATAAGTCGTACTTTGGAAAATTATATGCATTAAATAAAAGTTTAAAAAAAAAATAAAAAAAAAATAAAAAAAAAAAATAAGTTTGCCACTGAATAGTGGCCTTTGGTTTTGCTAACCTATTGTTTGTTTTGTTTTATTTATTTATTTATTTTTTTTTGACAGATAGAGTTAGACAGAGAGAGAGAGAAACAGAGAGAAAGGTCTTCCTTCCATTGGTTCACTCCCCAAATCACTGCTACAGCCAGAGCTACGCCGATCCAAAGCCAGGAGCAAGGTGCTTCCTCCTGGTCTCCCATGGGGGTGCAGGGCCCAAGCACTTGGGCCATCCTCCACTGCCTTCCCGGGCCAAAGCAGAGAACTGGACTGGAAGAGGAGCAACGGGGACTAGAACCTGGAGCCCATATGGGATGCCAGAGCCACAGGCAGAGGATTTACCAAGTGAGCCACGGCACCGGCCACTTGGCTAACCTATTGTTACATGATCAACGTCTCCCTGTTGATATCACACTTAAAAAATTTTATATTTGAACTACCACTTTTAAGGACTCTATCAAAAATCATAACATAAGAGTTGAAATTAATTCCTATTATTTTCATTGTGTTTAAAATAACAGTGGGGGCTGGCATTGTGGCACAGGGGTAAAGCTTATACCTGTGAAGTTGGCATCCTATACAGGCAGTGGTTCTCTTCCAGGCTGCCCCACTTCCAATCCAGCTCCCTCTAATGGCCTGGGAAAAGCAGTGGAAGATGGCCCTGCAACTCATGTGGGAAACCCAGAAGAATCTCCTGGCTCCTGACTTTTACCTGCTTCCTCCCTGGCCATTGAAGTCACTTGGGGAGCGAACCAGCAGATGGAAGATCTCTTTCTCTGTCTCTTTCTCCCTATTTGTGTAACTCGGAATTTCAAATAAATAAATAATTTTAAAAAAATACACTGCTGAGAAAAACAATTACAGATGAATACAATCTATAATTGAACTAGGATAATAATTTTTCAAAAAAGACCGTGTTGACTTTCTTCTCATAATTTAATAAAGATATAAACGTTGTTGAGCAGGGCAGAAAGCTCTTTCTTTGGGGCAATCTAAAAAGTCCTGGTTCCAGAATCAAAAAGAGGTAATTCAAACAAATGCTCTGCCATTTAGTGTGAAAACAGCATGATACAGTTAGAAGATGCAGAATATGGGATTTCAGCTGAAATCTAAATGATGAATAAGACTCAAGTCATGGAATAGTTGAGGGAAGATCATTCTAAGCTGAAGGAACAGCAAGTGCTAAGCAATAGGCAGGGATAGGAATAACCCCTGTGTGTTTAGTAACAGAACATTATCCTTAGTATGCGAGAAGTTCAAAGGTACCCCAAAAAGTTCATTGAACATGGAAGTAAAATATAAATTTATTGGATGCAAAAATAATTTTAAATCCATGCATGTGAAGCATCTTGATAAAGCTCATGAAAAATGTATATAATGAAAGAGCTAGGTCTGGATTTCAAATATTTTTTGCATGATCAAGCAACAATATTGCAAGCATCTAATCTTTCATTAAATCTATTTGAAATATAAATTGATTTCTGTTTCCCTGATTGATCTCTTACTGATACTGAATTTTTTCTTTGTTCTGCAGTACTTCCAAAAGCTATTTCCTAAAGGAGGGGAATCTGGGAATGATTTTCTGTCCTAGATCAATTTGAACAAAATGATGACCTCATCTCCAAGAGAAAAGGGGTGTTGGTTACACATGGCATTTAGACAAAGTAGCCCCCAGGGTATGAGTGTACTATGGCAAATGCTTAGCAGTGGGCTCTGGCTACTTGGAAGTACCATAAAGAAAACTGAGTTCAGAGTTTTAAATACTTCTTTTCAAGTTATAAGGAGAAAGCTGGAATATTGCAATGACTGCCCTGAATTAATCTTTTATCTCTTATTTGCAAGAGATAAGATGATCAATATGACAAAAGCCAGATTGAAAATTCAATGGAGTTTGAAAAATTACAATATAAATTAAACTAGGTATTAACAGAATTGCAGTTTGAAAGTTTCAGCATTGAAAGAAAGAGAGAATGAGACTTGGAAAAATGGGTGAGGGGCATTTCTGCTGACTTTAATGAATGAATCTACACAACTTAAACCTAAATTGCACTGTTCTTTCTGGAGGAAGCAGACCTTGCTTCTTTAAATGAGAGAATAAATTCTTCTTTACCTCATCTGCAACAGCTGGCTTATAAAGAGTGACCAAGTTCCTCAGGACCTACCCACCCCCTCTCATTATCTCTAGAGCCATGATTAGAACATGGCTCCAAAGGAAACATTCCCAGTGTGCTCATAAGGAGACATTGTGCATGAAACCTAGTTGTTGAAATGGACATTCCTCAGCCTCTCAGTTATAGCCTGTATCCGACCCAGTTCACACACCTAAAGGCCCTTGAATAGGTACCCTGACAATCTACCAGAAGTATTTATTATAAAGTACTGCCCTGACTTTTCCTAAAGTAACCTGTAGACATTGCCCAGGATTACTGTGCACTGAGAAGAGGGAAACACCCAAGCTCTCAAGAGATAATTGGACATTGGATCTGAGCTGACATCTGAAGGATATTTCTATGAGGTCTATTTATTTATTTATTTATTTAAAAGGCAGAGTGAACGGGAGACAGGAAGACTCTCTCTCTCTCTCTCTCTCTCTCTCACACACACACATACACACACACACACTCACACACTCACCAAGAGCATTTCCATCCACTCATTCACACCCCCAAATGCCTCCAACAGCCAGGGGGCCAAAGCAAGGAGCCAGGAACACAATCCTTGTCTCCAACTTGAGCAGAGGGAACCCAATCACCTGAGTCATTGCTGATACCCCCCAGAGTCTGCATTATCAGAAAACCAGAGTCATGAGCTGGAGATGGGTATCAAACCCCCATACTGTGATATGGGATGTGGGCATCTTAACTGCTGGTTTAAACATTCACCTCTTTTAATGATTTTGATAGGCAGTTGCAGATACTTATGCCTGATCCTATCTATCACGATGATTCTGATTTTATTTGGTTTGACTACCGAGATTCTATCAGATTATTGAAGGAAACATCATATATTTGTCTGTTCTAGATAGACCATAGAAAATAGTATCAAACACGTTTAACCTAAGCAGGTGGTAACAGGTGATGCTTCAAGTGTTATCTCTTTTCTATTGCAAATTAGCATAATCATTTTTATTAAGCATGCACACTTTGCTCTGGTAAGTGCTCCTACTCCCAACCCAATTGTAATTTTTAAACCACCTTGACAGTGGTAAAACTTCATTCTTTTACTTCAGGAGTATGTCAGGTTTCTGATTATATGTCATGATAATGTAATGATGGACTGCAGTGTTCAGGGCACCTGTTCATTGCGCCATCCCATGGGTTGCTATACTGGCTCAACACATTCATGGCCTCATCCTAGTCCAACCTGCTGAGCAGGAAGCAGCAAATAAGTTAAATATGTTGTTGAGACACATGCATGCCTGAAGTAAGAGATGAACCTCACAAAAATTCTGTCATCTTCAAGATCTTCTAGGAATCCAGTCAAAATGAGGAATGCCCAGGCATCCTTTTTAATGTGAAAGACAAGCTACTTTGCCTTACAGCTCTATGATATAGACACACAATGCTTAGTGAGCTTCCATTGATTTTTGAAGCCCTTTCATAGAATATATGTTGTGAATCACTTACCAGGTAGTTTTGATATTAGGAATGATAATGGCCTTTTGTAGATAGTCATGTCCTTTGAAAGATGAGAATAGGTTGCACTACTTGGCAAAAGGGACTTTGCAGATACAAGTTAATTAAGGCTTTGAGAGAGGCTCAATCTAATTCCATGGGTTCTTAAAAACAGAATCTTCCCCCACTGTTCTAAGTATTCAAAATATTAGAGAATAAATGTAAATAAAAGATAAATTTAATTTTGTTGTAAGCAATATTGAAGCCTATGCAGTTTTTTCTTCTTTTTTCTTTTTTTAAACTTTTATTTAACTTTTATTTAATGAACATAAATTTCCAAATTACAGCTTATGGATTACAATGGCTTTCCCCCCATAACTTCCCTCCCACCAGCAACCCTCCCCTTTCCCGCTCCCTCTCCCCTTCCATTCACATCAAGATTCATTTTCATTTCGCTTATATACAGAAGATCAGTTTAGTATATATTAAGTAAAGATTTCAACAGTTTGCACCCACATAGAAACACAAAGTGAAAAATACTGTTTGAGTACTAGTTATAGCATTATCACAATGTACAGCACATTAAGGACGGAGATCCTACATGGGGAGTAAGTGCACAGTGACTCCTGTTGTTGATTTAACAATTCACACTCTTATTTATGGCGTCAGTAAAACACTCTAGGCTAGTGTCATGAGTTGCCAAGGCTATGGAAGCCTTTTGAGTTCACCGACCTGTTCTTTCCACTGAAAAGTGATCCCTGTTAAATATAACAGTGGGAATAAGAAGGAAGGAGATGTCCAATTTGGGACATGCTCAATCGGACTTGCCCCAAATGGTGGAGTTAGAATCATGCCAGGGTATCCCAATACAATCCCATCAGGGTGGCATGTACCAATGCCATCTCACTAGTCCAAGTGATCAATTTGAGTTCACAATTGATCACACTGATAGATCTAAGAGTCAAAGGGATCACACAAACAAGACTAGTGTCTGCTAATACTAGCTGATAGAATCAAAAAGGGAGAGAATGATCCATCATGGGAAGCGGGATACACAGTAGACTCATAGAATGGCAGATGTCCTAAATAGCACTTTGGCCTCAGAATCAGCCCTTAAGGCATGCGGATCTGGCTGAAGAGCCCACAAGAGTATTTTAGGCATGGAAAGCCCAGACACCCTGAAAAAAAAAAAAAAAGGAAGACCTAAATGAAAGATCTTGACGGGTGAGATCCCAGTGGAAAGAATGGTCATCAAAGAAGGAGGTACCTTTCTCTGAAGGGAGGAGAGAACTTCCACTTTGACCATGGCCTTGTCTAAATATGATCAGAGTCAGTAAACTCAGGGGGCTTCCATAGCCTTGGCAGCTCATGACAGAGCCTAGGGTGATTACTGATGCCATAAACAAGAGTGTCAAATTGTTAAGTCAACAACAGGAGTCACTGTGTACTTACTCCTCATGTGGGATCTGTCCTTAGTGTGTTGTCCAATGTGAAGTAATGCTATAACTAGTACTGAAACAGTATTTTACACTTTGTGTTTCTGTGTGGGTGAAAACTGATGAAATTTTTACTTAATATATGCTAAATCGATCTTCTGTATATAAAGAAAATTGAAAATGAATCTTGATGTGAATGGAATAGGAGAGGGAGCAGGAGATAGGAGGGGTGTGAGTGGGAGGGAAATTATGCGGGGGGGAAGCCATTGTAATCCATTAACTGTACTTTGGAAATTTATATTTACTAAATAAAAAATAAATTAAAAAAAGAATCAAAGGGATCAGATAAACAAGACTAGTGTCTGAAAATACTAACCGACAGAATAAAAAAGGGAGAGAATGATCCAACATGGGAAGCGGGATACACAGCCAACTCATAGAATGGCAGATGTCCTAAACAGCACTCTGGCCTCAGAATCAGCCCTTAAGGCATTCGGATCTGGCTGAAAAGCCCATGAGAGTATTTCAGGCATGGAAAGCCAAGACACTCTGGAAAAAAAAAATGACCTAAATGAAAGATCTCCACGTATGCAGTTTTTTCATAGTATGCAGTGTTTTCCATGAGCTTTTCATGAATGAAGTGCATTTGAATATTTGGTTTAGAGACTTCTGTACCTGCTCCTCCTACACTGCCCCATCTCTCAAACTGAACCACTTGGTAAGTCTCCATGAACTTGCACTGCTGTAAAAGCTTCAGCCAGATTTATCTGCACTCACCAAAGTCCGCTATTGCAGACAAAGGCCCTAATAACCAGACATATAATGTAATCAGCTCTGAATATATCACTCAGTCTTCTTCCATGTTTCATGGGAAATAGGTACTCATAGCAAAAAGATTATTAAAGTTATATACAGGCTCAGCTGTATGGTAGTCCCCTTAATAAGCCTTAACTGACTACCATTTCTGCTGTATTTCTAACCTGCCAACAACAGATGTCAAAGGTAAATTCTTAATATGATTTCTTTCACTAATGGACTCACCAGACACCTGGGAGCTTTGTGATTACATCAGAATCCTTACACAGTATTGGGGGCAACATTTTTTATTCTATGTAAGAAAATTTTCTTCTGTATATGGATTCATGTGCCAGGATCCTTCTATTCATTATGGTTACCTGTACGACAATGCTTCTGTTGAAGGAGCTCATTTTTTCTGCAATGTTAATGTTGCAAATATGCTTTCCAGTCCTACTATGTACCCATTAACCAAACATAGAATGCTTTATATAATCTTAGAAGTCCTGTTCAAGATTCACTCATGGGGCCAAATGGGAAAACACTTGTGAGTTTCAGGTATTGTTCTTCAAGATATAACTTCATTTTTGAATGTTATTTTGATCCTAGAAACAATGAATGGAGCTTGTTCTTTCAAAGGCAAAATAAAAGAATCTGGGAAGCAAGACTGATTTCTATCAGTAATACAGTGCTTACAATATCTCTCTCTGACCCCAGAAATTGAAGACTATTTTCATATATGTGATTACCAAAAAAGGAATTTTTCTACTAGGACATATAGCAGTATTTTAACTGAAATATCATTGACACTTTTTTATGTGTTTCATTTTCCTTCAGGCTATGTCTACCTTGCTAAGATACATAGAAATATAGATATATAGGTATGTGGATACAATAGCTTATATACCTATATGCATAATAGTTCCAATGACACATGAATACTAAATTCTTTCTCTTAGTTCTAATGATAAATTATTACAAAAACTAAGGGATCATCACTACCCTTGCAAACATTTCTTAGGTGCCTCACACTCAGGTAGTTTTATCCCCATAAATCTTCATAGCAAATGCACCCGGGATGTCAACTGAACATTTGCTGCCTTTTCAGTTGTAAGTTCAATTGACTTGAAACTCAAATTATATGCTCTGTGGAGGTCCAGCTTCCTATCTAAGATGTCAAGTTAATTCCAAGGAAGCTCATGTTCTCCCTCTCCAGGGTCCTGTTTCCACCCTAACTCAATTGTGAAACTCAATCACTTATTTAATTTCCACTAAAACAAAAGCAAAAATAAAATTATGCACATACATCATGCATCATACTAAGAGTTTACCATTACAGAAAAGGAGCACATCATAGCAAAACATCAGCAAATCCATGGCTTCTTTCTGATGAGATTTTTTAACATCATCAAAGGTTGTTTAATTGATGTATTATGTTTCTCTGGTCAATTTTCACTCAGAGATAGAAAATTAAAATGTAGTCATCAGTTTTTTTTCATGTGTACCACTTTACTCTTCCTTGTCTATATTAATAGAAATATCATGAATTCAAAATTTTTATTAACATTTTATTTTCCCCCAAACAGAAAATCTTTACAAATCTACCAAGTATAAAATGATTAAAGATATGAAAAATCTATCATATGAAAAATTTAATTAAATGATAAAATCTTATATCATTAAATAACCATGTTGGAATTATTATCCATGTTCTAAAGAGGAATAACATGAGATCAAGCAAGGGTAAGTCCAATGCCAATTAGAAAGAGATGGAAGTTAAGCCAAGTATGTTTTATTCCAAGTTCATGCTCTTTCCAGCATAACAGACTTATTCCCAGATGTTTATTGAGACCTTGCTATATGCCAAAGATTTTATACATTACACTTCATTTATTCTTCACAACAATCATATTAAGCCAGCAATCAAAATACTTAAAAATTTTGCTTCTAGGCCGGCACTGCGGCTCACTAGGCTAATCCCCCACCTGCGGCGCCGGCACCCCGGGTTCTAGTCTCGGTTTGGGCGCCGGAATCTGTCCTGGTTGCTCCTCCTCCAGTCCAGCTCTCTGCTGTGGCCTGGAAGGGCAGTGGAGGATGGCCCAAGTGGTTGGGCCCTGCACCTGCATGGGAGACCAGGAGGAAGCACCTGGCTCCTGGCTTCGGGATCAGTGCGGTGCGTCGGCTGTAGTGTGCTGGCCGGAGCAGTCATTTGAGGGTGAACCAATGGAAGGAGGACCTTTCTCTCTGTCTCTCTGTCTCTCTCTCTCACTGTCTACCTCTGCCTGTCAAAAAAAAAAAAAAAAATTTGCATCTAATCAAAATATATTGTAACTAGCCGGTGGCATCACAGTTGTCCCACCTATAAAATGAAGCATCGGACTTAGTTATCTGGATTGTCAGTTTTTTTTTTTCGTTTTTTATTATTTTTTCTGAGATAACAGACTTTTAATTTATATTATAGTCAAAGGCTTAATGCTCTGCTAAATAAAGAGTTCAGCAACAAAAAATAAAAATACCATAGTTCAGCAAGAATGTAGGCAAAGGCTATAAACAATAATCAAATGAAAAAAATGTCAATTTCAGTCATATCTTAGGGAGCAATATTATGCTGTTTTTCTTCCTCACTCTTTCTTTAATAACTTCACTCTACCTTTATAAAATTAAAATAACTCTTTCTCTGGGGTCTGTTCCAAGAAGTCTTTGCCAGTACCTGTATCTTACAGAGTTTCTCCAATGCTCTCTAATAATTTGATGGTGTTGGGTCGTAGATTTAATTCTTTAATCCATGTTGAGTGAATTTTTGTGTAAGGTGAAAGGTAGGGGTCTTGCTTCATGATTCTGCACGTGGAAATCCAATTTTCCCAGCACCATTTATTGAATAGACTGTCTTTACTCAAGGAATTGGTTTTGGATCCTTGATCACATATAAGTTGGCTGTAGATGTTTGGATTGATTTCTGGTGTTTCTATTCTGTTCCATTGGTCTATCCACCTGTTTCTGTACCAGTACCATGCTGTTTTGATTACAACTGCCCTGTAGTATGTCCTGAAATCTGGTATTGTGATTCCTCCGGCTTTGTTTTTGTTGTACAAGATTGCTTTAGCTATTCGAGGTCTCCTGTGTCTCCATATGAATTTCAGCATCATTTTTTCCAGATCTGAGAAGAAGGTCTTTGGTATCTTGATTGGTATTGCATTGAATCTATAAATTGCTTTTGGGAGAATGGACATTTTGATGATATTGATTCTTCCAATCCATGAGCATGGAAGATTTTTCCATTTCTTGGTATCCTCTTCTATTTCTTTCTTTAAGGTTTTGTAATTTTCATTGTAGAGATCTTTAACGTCCTTGGTTAAGTTTATTCCAAAGTATTTGATTGTTTTTGTAGCTATTGTGAATGGGGTTGATCTTAGAAATTCTTCCTCAGCCATGGTATTGCTTGTGTATACAAAGGCTGTTGAATTTTGTGCATTGATTTTATACACTGCTACTTTGCCAAACTCTTCTATGAGTTCAAACAGTCTCTTAGTAGAGTTCTTTGGGTCCCCTAAGTAAAGAATCATATCATCTGCAAAGAGGGATAGTTTGAGTTCTTCCTTCCCAATTTGTATCCCTTTAATTTCTTTTTCTTGCCTAATAGCTCTGGCTAAAACTTCCAGAACTATATTGAATAGCAGTGGTGAGAGTGGGCATCCCTGTCTGGTACCAGATCTCAGTGGAAATGCTTCCAACTTTTCCCCATTCAATAGGATGTTGGCCGTGGGCATAAATTGCTTTGTATCCGGTTTGAGGACTGACTGCTCCACATCTGATCCAGTTCTCTGCTATGGCCTGGTAAAACAATAAAGGATGGCCCACGTCCTTGGGCCCCTGAACCCACGTGTGGGACCCAGACGAAGCTCCTGGCTCCTGAGTTTGGAGCAGCTCAGCTCTGGCCATCATGGTCGTTTGGGGAGTGAACCAGCAGATAGAAGACCTCTCTCTCTCTCTCTCCCCCTCTCTCTCTCTCTCTCTGCCTCTCCTTCTCTCTGTGTGTAACTATGACTTTCAAATAAATAAATAAATCTTTAAAAAAGGTGACATAAACATCAGGTGTCATACAAGTACATTTAAAAAAATAAAAGTTGAGTGTAAGTGATTTCTCAGTGGAGAGTGCATGCTATGATTTATTTGGTTTTGATTGATCAACTTTTTGGTTTATTTCTTTGTCTTTAAATTCTCATGGGCCATTCATTGGTTCAACTTTGATGCTACCCCACGAGGTATTCACAGATGTGTTTCAGGTTTTTCTCTACAAGGGTGCTGGACAAAAGTTCATCGAAAATGGAATTAGAGGTGTGAATTTATCTTCATGCAGCAAAATTTCTATGCAAAAAACTTTTAAATAATAAATGTAAAATATATATTATGAAAAAACTGTGCATAGATTTCAAAAGTATTTTGCATCAAAATAAAATCTTACACAGGAGATTGAGTAGATTAGAGGTCCAGACTACAAAGAGAATTACAGAAGAAAAGGAGGTAAGAGCTTAAGATGCTTACTGTTATATTATGAACTCATGATTTTCTTAGCATTTATAAGGTAAAAGAGTTCAATACCAGTCAAGAAAAAATATTTTTTTGAGATTTTCCTCCTTTTAAGCTGTCCTGTATGGAAATGAAATAACTAAAATGATATGCTTCTCTCATGTAGTATTTTTTGCTCAGCAAAATGAATAATGACATTTTGCTTATAACTGACAATAAAAATCACTCACTGTTTTTCTCATCAAAAAAAATCATGCTTTCAATTTTATTTTTCATGGACTTTTTTAAGTGCCCTTGCTATATAAGACACAGTAGCTAAAATCAACTGAAAAATAAAAATAAGAGAATTTGATATTGGTGAATCTGACAATGGGACTGTTCATAATGAAGTCTTTAAAAAATAGTTAAATTTATTGTCTTTGCCATCAGTTCTCTATATGATTCAGATACTAGTGGATATACTTTGCCACTTTCTGTGTGGGAGAAAAAGATAATTTTCCATTTGTGGAATTTAGTTGAAAAGTTCAATTAAAATTTTGATTGTTCATTTTCTTTGTGTTGCTTGGTTCCTTCATCCAAACATCTGAATATAGGGTCTATGTGTGAATCTGTGCCATTATATAGCACGCTGCTTATATTACAGAATTGTTTGCCTGCCTTTATGAAGGTGAGTCAATTCATTCTCACAAATATGTGCATGAAAGCTTAGGGTACTTAGCTTGTCCTTTTAACAAGAATAAATAAATAGTAGAATGGAACCAAAAATCTATGTCCATTGTGTTAGCTGTTGTATTTTTGTTTTGTTATACAACGTTTTAGATATAAATATTATTGACGATTTTGCTTGCTTATTTGCCTTCCTTGTTTTCTTTAGTCAGAAGAATTATCTTATAGACAACATAATTTTGTAGAGCTAACTGAAAATGAGAACTGAAGAAACGATTTTACCAGTCAGTGTGATTAGTAAAGACAGATAATTGCTTGCCTATTTACTTTGAAGCTGTCATTTAGTGAAGTGGGTCTAACTAAACCACTAATGCAGAAAGATTCTTAATTCCTTTTTAATATTTCCCTATGTCTGGGAAAGTAATTTAAAATAAATTTGAATGTTGACTGCTAAATTATATTATTTCCCATCAGCACATCAAATTGTTTCTCTGTTTATAGACAACAAAACAGATCATTTAAAATGTTATACAAAATAAACACCAATCATTAAAAGATGATGGTAAGTCCAAACAAAATGTCAATTCTCATACACTCAGCCCAATTTAAATGTTTATTTTTTTCATCCCATATTCTTTATACATTCATTCCAAAAAGGTTATAACTTATCACATACATTTTGCATTATACATTATTTATAAAAATTGTATTAACTAAACTCTTGATTATAAAAAATCAGCTGGAATTTTATAAGTCAATCGATCATTTTACATTTCTCCACTAAATATATCTATTCAGCATTTTGCTGAATGAAAAAAGTCAATCCAAAAGGCTTGCTTCTGTATTTCCATTTATAAAACATCCTAAAATAACAAAAATTATAGAAAAAAAAAACAAGATAATTATTGCCAAGTGTGAAGATGGTGAGGGGGTGGGAAGGGCATGTGTTTTGAAGGAGGAAAACATGAGGGGGACCTCTGTGGTGGTGGACTGTGTCCTGAGTACAGTGTTGAGTATCTGAATGTATACACATGACAGCACAGCAACCCCCTCCCTCCACACATACATTACACAAATGCCAATGTCCAGCCTTGCTTTGCACTTTACTCAGGTTGGATGTAACCAAAGGGGAGAGTTAGAGGAAGAACACTTGAACCGTCTCTATACTGCTTCTGGAATTTCCTATAAATCTATGCTTAACTCAAAATACAATTGTACAGCTGTATTTACTGAGATAATGCAGCACAATAGAGTCAAGCTTTAGAAACAGATTGTCGATATTCAAATCCTGGCTTTGCCCATTACCAGCTGGGTTTATCATTTACCAGCCATATGACTTTGGATCAATCTAGGGAAGTAGACTGTAGTTACCCTTATCTGCAAAAATGTGGTTAATAATGCTCCCTATGCTATATGTAAATAATTGAAAATATTGCCTGGCCAGTAGAATTTTTTTTCTCTTTCACATTTTTATTAACATGAAAACAGATTTCATGTTATTCATAGGTATAATTCTAAGGCTGTAATGATAATTCCTTCCTTCCCTCCCCTGTCTTTCCTTTTTCCCTTCCTTTCTTTCTTCCTTTCTCGCCCTCTCTCTTTCCTTCTTTAAATTTTTGTAACATCATTTTTAAAGATTTACTTATTTATATATGAGGCAGAGCTGCAGAGAGAGAGAGAGAGAGAGAGAGAGACAGGGGGAAAGATCTTCCATCAGCTGGTTCACTCCCCAAATGGTTGCAATGGCCAGAGCTGAGACAATCTGAAGCCTGGAGCCAGGAGCTTCTTCCTGGTCTCCCTGGTGGGTGCAGGGGCTCAAGTACTTGGGTCATCTTCCACCGCTTTCCCTGGCCATTAGCAGAGAGCTGGATTGGAAGAGGAGCAGCCAGAACATGAAGTAGCACACATATGTCATACCAGAGCTGCAGACGGATGCTTAGCCTGCTAGGCCACAGTGCTGGCCCCTATAACATCATTTTTAACACAGAATATTTTTTTGAAGATTTATTTTATTTATTTGAAAGACAGAGTTACAGAGAGAGACAGAGACAGAGAGTAGTCTTCCATCAGCTGGTTCACTCCCAAGTTGGCCGCAACGACCTGAGCTGCGCCAATCCGTAGCCAGGAGCCAGGAGCTTCCTCCGGGTCTCCCACATGGGTGCAGGGGCCCAAGGACTTGGGCCATCTTCTACTGCTTTCCTGGGTCATAGCAGAGAGCTGGATTGGAAGTGGAGCAGCCAGGACTAGAACCGGTGCCCATATGGGATGCTGGCGCTTTAGGCCAGGGCTTTAACCCGCTGCGCTAGCGGGCTGGCCCCTTAGAATTTTAATGCTTTATTAAACAAAGAGTTCAGCAAAGAAAAAGCAAGACCACTGTTCAGCAGGAAGACAGACAAGCACTACAAATAGTCAAAGCCCAAGTTGTCAATTTAACTCATATACATTAAATATTTTGTACTCTATACATTAGCTACCACAAATCAGGGAAAATGTGATATTGGTCTCTTGGGTCTGGCTTATTTCACTAAGCATAATGATAGCAGTCGCATCCATTTTGTTTCAAAAGTCAGGAATGCATTCTTTTTTGCAGCTGAGTAATATTCAATTGTATATATATAGCACATTTTATTTGTTTGGTCATCTGTTGCTGGATATCTGGGTTGATTCCATAACTTAGCTATTATGAATTGATCTTGTATAAAAATGAGGTTACAGGTACTCTTTCATATGTGACTTCATTTTTTGGGGATATATTACCAGGAGTGGGTTAGTAGGTCACATGGTAGATGTATGTTTAATTTTCTGGGGAATCTCCATACTATTTTTCATAATGGTTATTATACCTGTTACCTTTCCACAGCAGTGCATTACTGTACCTTTTTTCCACATTCTTGCCAGATTTGCTATTTTTTTATTTTTCAGATAATAGGCATTCTAACTGGGGTGAAGTGATACCTCATTGTAGCCTCATTATAGTTTTGGTTTTTTTTTTTTTTTCCTTACCCTGATGAATGATGATCCTGCCCATTTTTTCATGGGTCTGATGGCCATTTGTATTCAACTTTTGAGAAATGTCTTTTGCCCATTTCTAAATTGGATTGCTTATTTTGTTGTTGAATATCTGTAGCTCCCTATATATTCTTGATATTAATCCTTTATCAGATGCAGTGTTTGCAAATACTTACTCCATTTCTGTCAATTGCTTTTTCATTGATATCCACTAACATTTATTTTAAATAGTTGACTTCTCTAGCATTGGGTGTATATACATCTACCATAGCCACCTTTTCTTGTTGAACTAATACTTTGATAATTATATAATGACCTTCTTTATCTCTTTTAACGGTTTTGGTCTTAAGGTCTATTTTGTCTGCAATGACAACAGCTAAGCCTGTTCATTTTTTATTTTCATTTTCTTGGAATAACTTTTTCAGTCCTTGAACTTTAATGTGTGGTGGTGAAGATCTTGTCTGATCATGACTATGGGGTTCTATATGCTTCTTGTATTTGAATGCCCATATCTTTATTCAGATTGGGAAAACTTTCTGTTATTATTTCACTGAGTAAATTTTCTAAGCCATTCTTTTTTTCTATACCTTCAGAAATGCCTAAAGCATACACATTTGGTTCTTTGATTGTATCCTATATACCGAACACAATTTTCTATTTTCTAATATTTTCTTCTTTTTTTATCTCACAGATATTTCTCTGTGTATTTGAGTAATCTTATACTTTTTTGAAATCCTTCTCAATCACTTCATCAATCTTCCTGTCTTCATAGTCCAGTATTAGGCCATTCTTGCATTGCTTTGGGGAACCATACTGCCTTCCTTGTTCATGTTTGTTATATTTCCACACTAATGTTTATGCTTTTGAAGAACACTTGTTGCTTTCTCCTCTGAAGGCATTGTTCTTGGAAATGTGCTCTGTAGCTTGGGGGGATGTTTGCAGATTACACCAGAGATCAGAGGTGTGTGCTGGGTGGGGCCAAGGAGCTCTTCCCACTGGCTTGTTGGTAGGACAAGAATCCGTAGTGACACCCAAGGTGGATCTCCTTTGACTACAGTCAGTAAGGGCAGGCAATATTGATGCTGGCTGGTGTGTTCACAGTATCAGCCTTTCTCTACCCCAAAGTGAACCAGCTGACTCACTACTTAGAGAGAGCACATGGTGCTGTGTATCACAATCACTCAGGCACATGAACAGTACAGAGTAGCCATGTGCTCTATAGTGTGACCCCCAAGCCCTCTGCCTGGTCCATCCACAGCACTCAAGTAGCATCGAGCTTCCAGAATCAGACAGGCGAGTGCCCAGGAATGAGCCACACTCCATGCGCATCGCTGTTTTGCAGTCTATGCAGAACCCCCACAGTCACAGGGTTCTCACAGTAAGAGGGTGCTGGGGATCTGTTCACCCTGCAAACTGTCCCATCCCTGGAGCAAGCCACCTGCCATCCATAGTCGAGACAGAGGCTTGTTTTATCTCCGCATCAACAAACTGATTATAGTAATTGAGTGGGGGAAGCAGAAGAGAAGCAATGTGTCCTCCCTTCCTGTAGCTTAGTGGACGCTTTGCCCCACACCAGCTCCACTTTAACTATGACCTTGTCTAAATGTAGTTGGCAAACTCAAGAGGCTTCCATAGCTTTGGCAACTCATGACAAGAGCCTAGGGTGATTACTGATGCCATAAACAAGAGTGTCAATTTGTTAATTAACAACAGGAGTCACTGTGCACTTACTCCTCATGTAGGATCTCTGTCCTTAATGTGCTGTACATTGTGATTTAATGCTATAACTTGTACTCAAACACTATTTTTCACTTTGTGTTTCTATGTGGGTGCAAACTGTTGAAATCTTTACTTAATATATGCTAAACTGATCTTCTGTATATAAAGAGAATTGAAAATGAATCTTGATGTGAATGGAAGGGGGCAGGGAGAGGGAAAGGGGAGGGTTGCGGGTGGGAGGGAAGATATGGGGGGTAGACATTGTAATCCATAAACTGTACTTTGGAAATTTATATTCATTAAATAAAAGTTAAAAAAATTATGATAATTTTGGTTGTACATAAAATTGCTATAGGAAACAATGAGGAGGAAAAGATTATAAATAAAATACTGAGATACAGAGGAATGGTAATACCATTGAGAGGAAAATCACAACATGTTGGGACAAAGGGGAGAGAAATAAAGAATTCAATGTACTCTGCTTCTACCCAGTATATGATAGAACCTGGATATGCTATATCTGATTTTACTCTCTCACATACAAAAAATATGAAATATGTTTTTATTACTGATATTCTATACATGAAGCAAATTAGGTCCAGAAAGCCTAATTAGAAAGGATGGAAATGCAATTAATATCCAATTCAAATTTCTGTGTTTTGCTGCCTCCCACTTGCAAGGAAATAAATAGAAACCAAATTATAAGTCTTTAGAGAGGAAATGGTTAATATGAAATATACTTTGAAAAGTTTTGGGTAAAAAAGCAATGGAGTGATAGGAACAACAATAAAGTAGACTTGAGAAGAACAGAAAGAAAGGACTTGAATTCAATGGACAGCATGGCTGGAGGCATTGTCATCAGACACTGACTCTGCATGAGTTATTCCATCTTGAGAAAGTCACGACTATCTCTGAGACTCAGTTTTCTCAGGATGCATAAATATTATAGGTTATCTCTGTATATATATTTCTACACATCATCCTATTAATGATCTCATATATAATATGTTAGACAAATATTGGACAATATATGTATATATTGAAATATGCACTCCATGGTTTGTAATCCTTTTCTCCAGAATTTAACACAGTTCTCATAATATAAAATGTGGTTGATAAACAGCTTCATAAATTAATAAATAAATAATAAAATAGCAGTAAAAGCAATACATTATTTACTAGGAGCAAGGGATCATGGTATTGTGTTAAGTACCTGATGTGCAGTTTTATTTAACCTCAATAACTATTAAATAATTTCTGCATACTGGTGATATTGCTGAATTTCAGAGTTGAGTTGAATAACTTTTATCCAGTTACATAGTACTTATGGGCAAGAATGAAAATTTGAGCCTATGTTAGTCTGATTTCCAAACCGGATAAGTGAATGAATAAAACAAATGCATAATTCTGTCCAGTTAGGTCCACACATGACCAGAGAAGAGATACTCAGAACCTACAATGCCCCCTGTGCTCTGCTTCAATGTTGGCACTTTTTCTGTATAAAGTCTTTCTCTGATACTCACATTCTAGCCATCTGGGATCAGAAATAAATGGAATAAGTGACTTGTGCAGTATGCCACCAGAGAGTACAACAGAAGTTTGATTCCAGAAGCTTGTAGGCATGAAAACTGGTCTAGATTTAAAAAAAAAAGTTATATGGTATCCACAAAGAAAAAAAACACCACTTCATCTCTAATAAAGTGAACAATTCATTTTTAATGTACCTTAAAAATACTTTTAAAAGCTGCTTATATATGATGGATGGCTAACTTTAATTTCATTCATTATAGTATCTTAAAATTTTTTCTCAGGTGTGCAGATTTATATAATTATATTCTCAATGACTTCAAACTTTAAAGATCTTTCAACACTTCAAATATTAAACCATTTTTTTCTAACTGTGATGTCACTGAATATCAGCACAAGGTGAGACTTGCTACTACAGTTGCTAAACAAATGTTGATGATTTTGAGGCTCCTCATGATGTTTCAAAAAGGAATGAGTTCTCAGAGTAGATATCTTATAGTCAACAAGTACTGGAGCAAGCTGCTGTCTGCAGACATCTTCACATTTCTTCCTTTTTAGGGGGTGAACCAATGGAATGGAAGACCTTTCTCTCTGTCTCTCTCTCTTACTGTCTAAATCTGCCTGTCAAAAAAAAAAAAAAAAAAAAAAAAACAATAATAGGTATTTGGGGTCAGTGTTGTGTCATAGTAGGTTAATTCTCTGCCTGCAGCACTGACATCCCATACGGGAACCAGTTTGTGTCTTAGCTGCTCCACTTCCAATCCAGCTCCCTGCCCATGTGCCTGGGAAAGCAGTAGAAGATGGCCCAAGTGCTTGGGCCCTGCACCCGCCTTGGGAGTCCCAGAAGAAACTCCTTTCTCCTGGCTTCAGATCAGTCCAGCTCTGGCTGTGGTGGCCATTTTGGGAGTGAACAAACCATTGAATGGCAGATCTCCCTCTCTGTCTCTTCCTTTCTCTGTCTATAACTGCATCTCAAATAAATTTTTAAAAAGTCTTAAAAATAGATATTCAACAAATATAGGTTGAATGAATTATATGAATACTTGTGTCTTGTTGATCATTTGATTTTCATGGTGTTTTATCTCTATTAAAGTCTTCTTAATTCTATGACTTTATTCTATGTCCAAGAATGTATCTGTAAGGGTAAACCTTAATGAGGCATCGCTACCCTCATCTTTATTTTTGATAGTACTGAAGAAAGAAGACTATAATGAATAAAATATTTAATTGACAATAAGAAAGTGATAGTTAATAATAGTGCTCATTTGTGTATTAATGGTGCTTTAACTATTTTATGTCCTATGGAAACTCAATTCTAACATGTTAGAGTTTTAGGTAATTTATTTACAGTACAGAAAACAACTTGGTTGATTTCCGCACATCAATTGGCGATTCCCCCTGTAGCATGGGTGCTTTTCAATTGAGGAGGTTAAGAGCGACCTCTGGTGGCAATGGTAATTCTCATTTACCTTTCCTATGAAGGAGAGAAAACTGACTTTAGTGATATTTTTTTCTTACTTCCTTAGAACTACAAAGTTTATGGGTCAATAAAATTGCTTATAATCTACCACGTTCAAGTTCATGTCTAATAATAAGCTAACCATAGGTTAGGGCATTAGCGAGAAGAAGCAACCTTCATCTCCAGTGTTTGCCCCTTCCTTTAATATAAATGCCATCTGTGCCCCATTCCAAGCCACTCATGACTCATTGCTGAACACAGGATTAGGAAAAGATGTTTACAATCAGCTCTAGTCAGTGGGTGTGATCTGGCTCCAGAACATCACTGATTGAAACCCGTTTGGAGCCCTCAGTAACTTCTTCTTCAATACACATTAAGTCCAAACACAAAACAAGAAGAGCAATGAAAGCAGTGGGTTTTCTGTCACTACTGAAGGCAGTAAAATTCAAGTTACCAATAAGTAACAATTTTTATCAGAATTATGCCATGACTATTGGAAGAGACACAGACACATACATGTAGGTATACACTAAAACACTATTCATTGTGAAACTCAAATTTAACTGAGCAATTGTATTTTTATTTGCTAAATATGACAACTTAGAAGGATCACAGAATACAAAACTTATTTAAGTGACATAGAATATTGACCAGAATTGGCCTGAAAATCCTCCCAATCAATGATTCACACCTGACAGGAATTCTAACTAATAAGCCAGAATGGTTTACAAGGGGGAAAAGACATAGACTCCCCGAGTCCTTGGGAGCCCTCAGCTTTCATCACAGGTCTCTGGAGGCTTAGTCTATCTCCCAAGGCAATGTGGTATTATCCTGTCCATATTTATATCCTTTGTTAAAGTTGGGAGGTCCTCTTTTACTGTGTTTGTCTCTTTTGTTCCATATCCACTAAGATCTACCCTGCCTGCCAGACACCTGTGTGTGTGACCCAGAGTGTCAATAGATTTCTCTGTTTGGCAACTTGATGGAAGCCAGCTGCGACCTCTGGAACCATGGTGGTTCCACTGATAGTCAAGATGACCTGCATCATTGAAGTCTGTCCTGGAAGTACTGTGAAAAGAGGTGGTAATGCTGACGGTGGCTGCAGATCAGGCCCTTCAGGGGCCTGTGGATTGTGAGAAAAGATGGTAATACATTATTTTATTGTGGTATTTTTTAAAAAATTATAACTCTGTGAGATTAGAGACAAAGAACCAGTGACAGGAGTTTCTGCATGTCTGAAAGAAAGAGGGCACATCTTTGACATGAACAGCCTCATAAAGAGGAATTTTTAAAATTTGCACCAACTTTAGTGGAAATCATTTTAACAGAAATACCAAAACTGAAGGCCACTAACAAAGACCTGAGAATATGCAACTCTATTTGAATTTTTAAAAGAATAGAGAAAAGAAAGAGACGTAGAGGGATGATGCTGTGGCGCTGGAGAAAAGCCACCACCTAGCATGCCCATGTCTTACACTGAAATGCCAGCTCCAGCCCTGGCTCATCTGTTTCTGATCCAGATTCCTGCTAATGAACCTGGGAAGGCCTAATGAACCTGGGAAGGCAACAGGTGATGGCTAAACGTAGCACAGCCCTGGCTATTGAAGGCATTTTGGGAACAATCCAGTGGTTAGAAGTCTCTTTCTTTTTTTTTTTTTTTTTTTTACTCATTATTATTATTTTTTTTTTTTTGACAGGCAGAGTGGACAGTGAGAGAGAGAGACAGAGAGAAAGGTCTTCCTTTGCCGTTGGTTCACCCTCCAATGGCCACCACCGCCAGCGCACTGCGCTGATCCGATGGCAGGAGCCAGGTACTTATCCTGGTCTCCCATGGGGTGCAGGGCCCAAGCACCTGGGCCATCCTCCACTGCACTCCCTGGCCACAGCAGAGGGCTGGCCTGGAAGAGGGGTAACCGGGACAGAATCCGGCGCCCCGACCGGGACTAGAACCCGGATTGCCGGCGCCGCAAGGCGGAGGATTAGCCTAGTGAGCCGCGGCGCCAGCTGAAGTCTCTTTCTTTCTCTCTCTCTCCCTTCTCTCCCCTCTCTGTCACTCTATCTTTTCACTAAATAAATAAATCTTTTAAAAAATAGAAAGACTCAGAGAAGACTGAAAGAAATCTGAATGTTTAGGACAAGTTGAACTAATGGCAAATATAAAAAGAACGTTTGTTCAAATACAGATGATACATCAAAATATTTAAAATTTCAAGTAGCTGCAACTAAAGTCACTTTCATTATACATTAGAAAAATGAAGCATAACTTCAGACAACATTCAAAAAATGATTTGAATGAAAATTATAACCTTAAGAAAAGTATAAAATTTCTTTCACAAAGAATGAAAGGAAACGTGGAGTAAACCTTAAATGAAATGCAAAACTCTAAAGTGTCTTGAAGAAAGTCCTGAATGTAACTCAGACAAAATTTCTAGTATCCACTTGCTAATACTGAGAAATCTGGCTGCTGCTTTTTGAGAAAATGACATGGATGATGGGAGCTTGGAATCCTTAAAAAAGTCTAATAGAAAAAGAAGACTCTCAAAAATTTATTTTTATTTATTTATTTATTTATTTTTGATAGGCAGAAAGAGACAGAGAGAAAGGTCTTCCTTGTACCGCTGGTTCACCCTCCAAAGGCTGCCGCAGCCTGGATGCTACAGGCCTGCACACCGCGCTGATCCGAAGCCAGGAGCCAGGTGCTTCTCCTGGTCTCCCATGGGGTGCAGGGCCCAAACACTTGGGCCATCCTCCACTGCACTCCCGAGCCACAGCAGAGAGCTGGCCTAGAAGAGGGGCAACCGGGACAGGATCCACTGCCCTGACCGGGACTAGAACCCCGTGTGCCGGCGCCGCAGGTGGAGGATTAGCCTATTGAGCTGTGGCACCGACTCTCAGAAATTTAAATAGCCTGTATATCTGAGTAAGATACTGGACTAGACTGAATTACAACTCCCCAAACTTGTCCACGTCCAAATTCCATAAACTGTGAAGACATTAGATTGCATGGCAAATGGAGACATTATAGATATGATTATTTTAAAGCTTTTTTTTTATTTGACAGGCAGAGTTAGACAGTGAGAGAGAGAGTCAGAGAGAAAGGTCTTCCTTTGGTTCACCCCCCAAATGGCCACTACAGCTGGCGCTCTGCACCGATCCGAAGCCAGGCACCACGTGCTTCCTCCTGGTTTCCCATGCAGGGGCCCAAGCACTTGGGCCATCATCCACTGCCTTCCCGGGGCACTGCAGAGAGCTGGACTGGAAGAGAAGCAACTGGGACTAGAACCCAGTGCCCACATGGGATGCCGGTGCAACAGGTGGAGGACTAACCAAGTGAGCCCCGGCGCAGGCCCTAAAGATTTTGAGACAAAGAGAGTATCTCGGATTATCAACAGGGCTAATGCAATCACAAGGCATAAGACGGAGGCAGGAGGAATGCAGTCAAAAGGAAATGATATAATGGGACCAGAGGTTGAAATGAAATGGCCATGAGCCAAGGAATGGAAGCAGTCTCCTGAAAATGTGAGAGTGAAGGAATGGGTTCTCTGGTAAGGCTTTTAGGGGAAGTGCAGCCCTGTTGATTCTGAGATCTTAGTGAAATGGGCTTTAGACTTTGGTGTTCAGAATATAAGCTAGTATTTTTTTGTTTCAAGTCACTAAGTTTGTGGTAATTTATTACAGCAGTTATTGAAAACTAACACACTTACATAGAAACTCTTGAAGAAAAATTAACCCAACATGCACTAAATTAACTGAAGAAGAGAAAATAGCCATGTATCTAAAGATCATATTAAAATCCTTGAAATGGAAGAAGTTTTGCTGCATTCAGAAAATCCCTGACAAAAAATAAAAAGCAAAAAAGCTCAAGCAGAAACTTCATGTCCTTCCTCCACTGCATCAAGAGAAGGAAATGCATAGTATGAAATATTCAATTTAAAGTGAATTTACCACAAAGACAGATAAAGGAGAATCTTTCCAAAGCAATTGAAAAGACCAGCCATGCATGTGAAGAGCTGGACACCTTTAAAATACAAGCCAAAATCTTCCAGAAAATTGGAAATAATCACTAGCGAGTATCAATGTCAGTGTATTTCCCTTGAGAGAAAAGCTCGTGATAGCATGTTGGGAATATTGATGATGGAAAGTAACTCTGATGACTTAAGAAAAAGAGAAACCTCAGACAAAAAGTTTCTGCATTGTAATTCAAAGTGTACACTTTGAAAAGTATACTAATATCCCTAATATTCTAGTTTTTAATACATTTTAAAAATTATTTATTTTTTAAACATTAATTACTTATTTGAAAATCAGACTTACAGAGAGAGAGAGAGGGTGAGACAGAGAGAGAGAGAGAGCTCTTCCATCTGCTGACGCATTCCCTAGATGGTTGCAATGGCTGGGGCTGCACCAGATCTAAGCTAGGAACCAGGGGCTTCTTCTGGGTTCCCTATGTCGGGGGCAGGGGCCCAAGCACTTGTGCCATCCTCTGCTACTTTTTCCAGGCCATTATCAAGGAGCTGGATTAGAGCTGGAACAGCTGGGATTTACAGTGGTGCCCATGTGTGATGCTGGCTCTCAGGTGTTGCTCCCTTGTTTTACAATCAGAAAGCCAGAGACAGAACAACAGAAGAGAGAGACCTTCCATCTGCTGGTTCACTTTACAAAAGCTTGCAGCAGCCAGGGCTGTGCCAAGCTGAGGCCAGGAGTCTGGACTCAGTCCAGGTCTCCCACATGCATGGCTGGGACCAAAGTACTTGAGCCATCACCTGCTGCCTCACAGGGTGCACATTAGCAGAAAGTTGGAATCAGGAGCAGGGTTGGGACTCTAACCCAAGCCCCTTAAACAGTGTCTTAACCCATGCACCAGAAGCCCATCCACTCTGACTTTCTAAATTAGACAATTGACAAAGGCCAATGATTCTGAGGACAGAGGTATATAAAGTGTTTATGACGCAGGGATTCAGAGTCCAGTGGCTGGTAGAGGCCAGATCCACCTTCACCGGGTCAGGACCCAGGAGAATGAAAGGCAGCAGGTGCTCCACGTGGGAAAGACAATTCCTAACCTGACGCTTCTGTCTTGGCACATGCTGAGGACTGTCTTTTGACTTAACTCTCCCATCTGAATGGGGAATCTGCTCCTTTTCAAGTCTACTGCAATAATACAGAAAGGGTGAGTTTTTTTTCTCTTCTAAAATAATTTGGATATTTTTCTATTCGGTACTACCACTATGTAAATGAAGACACAATAGCTCAACTGGAAATTTCATTGATTATAATTCTTAGGACAGTTTTATGTTAATGTATATTTTTCTATCTTATTTATGCATTTAAATCTGTAAATGTATTAATGCTTTTAAATATCAATATGATTATAAATTTTTTCCTGTTTTAATTTTATACAGTATAAGTATAGTTTTGTTGATATTTGACAAGACCTTTCTACAGCCCAGAAACAGCGTCTTTGGGGTCTCTCTCCTGAAGTATTTACTCTTGGAATTGGTGTTGTGGAGTAGCAGATAAAGCTGCCACCTGCAATGTATCCTTTATGGGCAATGGTTGAAGTCCCAGCTGTTCCACTTCCAAGTCAGCTTCCTGCTAATGGCCAGGAAAAAGCAACATAAAATTGTCCAAGTGTTTCAGCCTCTGCCACCCACTTGGGAGATCTGGAAGAAGCTCCTGGCTCTTGACTTTGGCCTGGCCAAGAGCTGGCCATTGCAACCAACTGAAGAGTGACCAGTGGATGGAACATTCTTTCTGTGTCTGTCTGTTTCTTCTTTCTCTCTCTCTGTAACTTATTTTCAAATAATAAAATCCTTAAATTTTTTTGTCTTGCTTAGTTTCACTATTACAGTTGAGTGATTATACAAACACATGGTAAAGTAATAAAAATTTGAATTCTTAGGAGAGAATTTTATCTGATTTACTTAAAGTATATTTTATGAATAAATTGCTTCCTTTTCTTCTACTTCTAGATAGTGCATGGGGAGTATTTCAACAGATGATGTCTAAAATTGTCTGTAAAATGAATTGTAATAAGGGTTTTACAGGAACAGTCTCATGTTTAGAGATATGAAAGATTCAAAATTCATTTTCATATAGCAAATACTGAATTTACTCTGGGTAATTTATACAAAAAAAAATAAAACAGATTTGCAGCTAGTGCTGTGGCATAGCAGGTAAAGCCATCGCCCTTGCAGTGCCTGATCCCATATGGGTGCCAGTTCAAGTCCCAGCTGCTCCACTCCCCATCCAGCTCTCTGCTATAGCCCGGGAAGGCAGTAGGGGATGGCCCAAGTCCTTGAGCCCCTGAGCCCCCGTGGGACACCCGGAAGAACCTCCAGGTTCCTGGCTTCAGATCGGCACAGTTCCTGATGTTGTGGCCAATTGGGGAGTGAACCAGCTGATGGAAGACCATTCTCTCTCTCTCTCTCTCTCTCTCTCTCTCTGCCTCTCCTTCTCTCTCTGTGTAAATCTTTCAAATAAATAAATAAATGTTTAAAAAACAGAATTTAATTTTATAGAAAAATTTATCCATGACTATAATTATGCGTTTCATAAAACCTGAGATCTTCCCTATGAGTTGCAGGGCCCTGTGCCTACAGCTCCCAGTTCCATCACATGCTTACTGTGTTCTGGGTGCCATGGCTCCTACCAGTGCCTCAAGCGCCCTGAGTGCTTTCTCTCTTTCGCTCACTCTGTTCCATTGACCTGAAATGCCTTACTTCCCATTCTTCGTATAACTTCAAATTAAAATTGATTTAAACTGAATTTCCCAGTGGAAATTAGTTTCTTATGTTCATCTTTCTTCACATCCTAGGCTTTTGTAGTTTTCTAGGGCAACACGACAATTTGTATTATATAGTAATGTGATTATTTTTTGAGTCCACATATCTGCTTCACTTCTGAGTTTAGTCAGGGACTAGATCCATTCTCATTTCCTATTTCCAGTGTTTGTATGGCAAGGCACGAAGTGTGCTGAGGGCATTTGGATGGGACCACTCTTCTTTGTGCATGTGTTTTAGGCAGATTTTGCTGCAGTAACGATGCAACCTCCAAATCTTAATGAATTACAATAGCAGAGCTACTTTCAATTGCTATTCTTTTGACCAGCACTCCTTCCCTCTGGCCTTGGCAAATCTGCTTCTTTCAGTGACATCTGTCTTTTGTTTGTTTGTTTGTTATTTAAGATTTACTTATTTATTTATTTGTTACTTGAAAGAGTTAAGAAAGAGAGAGAGAGAGAATCTTCTATCTGCTGCTTCACTCCCCAGATGGCCTCAATGACCAGGGCTGGGCCAGGCCAAAACCAGAAGCCAAGAGCTTCATTTGGGTCTCCCACATGGGTGGAAGAAACCCAAACATTCTCTGCTGCTTTTCCCAGGCCATTGGCTGGGAGCTGGATTGGAAGTGGAGTAGCCAGGACTAAAATCAAGGCCAATGTGGGTTGCCAGCACCACAGGTAGAGGATTTACCCGCTACACCACAGCACTGGCACCAGGTCTGTTTTTTATTAAAGGGCCCAAGCTAAAATGTTCAACAGTGGTTATACGGACATCCAAATGCAGACAATATTCATTTAAGGGGTTGACAGCAAAACCCTTCCAACCTTAGGCTGTCCCCACAAAACACCTTTCTTAGTGTCTAGCAGACAATAAAGGCTAACTGGATATTTTGTGAGTAAACTAACTTTGACAAGTTTTTCTCCAGAACTTCTTTAGCAAGGTACAACGTTTGGGGAATATTGTTATCATTAATGTAATGTTTTTGAATATTAATAATCTTTTGGGGGGCCAGCGTTGTGGCATAGCAGGCAAAGCCGCTGCCTGCAGTGCCAGCATCCCATTTGGGCTCCAGTTCGAGTCCTGGCTGCTCCATTTTGGATTCGGCTTTCTGCTATGGCTCAAATCCTTGGGCCCCTGCAGCTGCATGGGAGACCCGAAAGTTCCTGGCTCCTGGCTCCTGGCTTCAGATCAGCCAAGTTCCGGCCATTGCGGCCATCTGAGGAGTGAACCAGTGGATGGAAGGCCTCTCTCCATCTGCCTTTGCCTCTCTGTAACTTTGCCTTTCAAATAAATAAATAAATATTTAAAAAAATAATCTTCTGGGTATCTAATTTTGGAGTGAAGTATGAGGATTTCTTTGTTTTTGTTTTGTCTTATATATACTGAAATTTCTTTTGCAAATTATCCATTTGGGGGGCACTTTCTATCCTTCTTTCCTTCTTTTATCTCAGGGACGGGCTGGGGAGGAAGAGAGATCCGGATTTCTCCTTGGATGGCATGGACTCAACTCCTGAGGCCATCACCCCTGCTCCAGGGTCTGTATTACCTGGGAGCTGGAGTCAGGTTTCTAAGCCAGGAACTCCCATACAGGCTATCAGTGTCTTAACCTGCATATTAACCACTAGGCGAAACACCTGCCTTTTTAAATTTTTTGATCTGTGATGTTCTTGCCACATATAAATCAACCTTCATCTTGATTTTAAAATTCTTAAGTACTGGGGTCGTCACTGTGGCACAGTGGGTTAAAGCCCTTTCCTGTAGTCTTGGCATCCCATATGGACCCCAGTTTGAATCCTGGCTGCTCCACAACACAACCAGCTTTCTGCTATGGCCTGGGATAGCAGTAGAAGATGGCCCAAGACTTTGGGTCACTACATCTCCATGGGAGATCCAAAAGAAGCTCTTGGTTCCTGGCTTCAGATTGACCCAGCTCTGGCCATTGTGGCCATTTGGGGAGTGAACCAGTAGAAGGAAGACACACCCCTTTTTCTTTCTCTCTCTCTGATTCTGTCTCTCTATCCCTCTTTCAAATAGATAAATAAATCTTTAAAAAATTCTTAAGTATTTTCAAAGAAAGATTTTTGTTTGATAAAGATTATTTGTTTGAAAGGCAGAGTGGCAAAGAGAGTGGGAGGGACAGAGAAACGGATTTCCATCTGCTGATTCACTTCCCTAACAGCCCTAATGGCCAGAGACAGATCAGACTGAAGTCAGGAGCCAGGAGCTCCATCTGGGTCTCCCATGTGGGTGCAGAGACCCAAGCATTTGGGCCATCTTCTGCTGCTTTCCCAAGCACGTTAACAAGGAGCTGAAGGAGAGGTTTCATCTCTTGTCCTTTTCTTGGATGGCATGAAGACTCCACTTAATTATATAAGGTAAGTGTATAATTTATTTAACCAGTTCCTTGTGGTAGGTAGTTTTCATTTATTTTATAAAGAATAATGTGATGAAGATCTTTGCAGGACACCAGGATTCATATTTTCTTTAAAAGAACCTTAGGAAAGATAGATCAAGACCCAGAGTATTTTTCAAGTTTTTTGCATATTTTCTCAATTTAGTATCCAGAGACATTGGACTGCTTTTCACTCCCTCACGCACAGAGATTTCAAGAGCCGTCAAATGCACCCCCTCCAGGTATTAACATAAAATATACTTGTTCTAATCTAATGGGGAATAGGTCTTTTAATGAACCAAAGGATAGACAACGGGGCTGCAGCTTAAGATTTCTTTAAAGGGGGAACAGGTAAGACACGTTTGGAAACAGACTGGATGGCCTGCTCATTACTGAGAACCTGAAGGACAGGGTTTGGGAGTCTGAGTGAAGAGGAAAGGAAAGGCAATGGCTCCACGGGGAAGGCTGCGGCAAGCCCCACGCCCTGGGTCTAAGGCTCAGCCTCAGGCAGCCTGCTCATCAGCACCGCTGTCCGCTGTCCGCTCAGCAGGACTCCAAGCGCAGGCGCAATGGCCCCCGTGAGGAATCCCAGAGTGGCGGGTGACCCCACCTGGGTGCTGGATCTTCTCCACTAGTCGGACCTTTCAGAACCAGCGGGATTTCTATTTTTCCCTCCAAGAGGAACAGGAAAGGGAGTTTCCAGAGCTGCCCACCTTGGCCTCTTGAGGGAAGGCTACAGATCTCAAAAGCAGGATTTGAACCTGAGCTTGGTATTCCATCCCGGGAGCTCACGGCAGAGATGACAGCCATTTCTCTGGGGAGGGGCTGAGACTGGAAGCCCTGGGCGCCATGCCAACCCTGCAGGTGTCCTTCTCACTCCGGAATGCAATTTTTGTCGCTTTCTGTGGACGATGTTTGCGGAGGGCCCACTGCCTGCTGTGGGCTGCGCTATTTAGCCTGTGGCCCAGAAGCCCCTCTTTGCTGTTCCCTCCTCTTTCTCTGGAGTCCTCCCTTTAAATTGAGACCAAAACCATGCCGTGGCCAAGTCAGGGGTGGTCTGGCAGGGCCCAGGCAAGGAGTCTAAGGGACCAGATGGTGGTGGGTAAGGGAGCAGCCTCATTCTGCTGCTTTCAAACAGATTCCCAGTAACGGCAGGATAGGAAACAAGACTTGAGTGACTTCTGTGGCGATTCATGTAACCGTTTTCAAAAACTATTTCTGTGCTGTGTGCTAGCCCTAAAGTAATGCTTACATACACAGTACATATTTACATATTATCTGCATCCTTGTCATTTACCCCCTTAATCTCTTAAGTCAAGCCAACCAACAAAAAGTATAAATGAAGTCCTGATTTGTAGTACTTGCCTATTTCTGTCCGTAAGTAACCATCAATGCCAGTTCTAACTATAATGCATAGTCACTAAGTGCTTTGCATCTGCAAACCTTTGTATATTATTTCTGCCATGTAGACACAATAGGCATAAATAACCTCAACAACAGAGGTAAGAGCAAAATGTAGCAAGATAATAAATTAGGAAAAGAAGAATTTTGACCATTTATCTTTCTAGGTAAAATTTGCTTCACAAGCATATTACCATCAAGTGTATATGATAATTTAAATAATTTTAACAATTGGCTGGTTAGCTGGGATAGGCTAGATGCAGCACATAATCTTGCCCCATGAAGAGAGGTTTCATCTTTATATTCATATGTGTTTCTATGTTTGTTAGAATTTGAGGGGCCAGCATTGTGGTGTAGTGGGTAAAGCTGCCGCCTACAGCTCTGGCATCCCATATGGGTGTTCATTCTAGTCCCCGCTGCTCCTCTTCCAATCCAGCTCGCTGCTATGGCCTGGGAAAGCAGTGGAAGGTGGCCCAAACCCTTGGGCCCCTGTATCTGCATGGGAGACCCAGAAGAAGCTCCTGACTCCTGACTTCAGATTGACCCTGCTCTGGCCCTTGTGGCCATTTGGGGAGTGAACCAGCAGATGGAAGACCTCTCTCTGTCTCTGCCTCTGCCTCTCTATAACTCTACATTTCAAATAAATAAATAAATCTCTTAAATCTTTAAAAAAAAAAAAAAGAAAGTTCCATCAAAATTCACATGTACTGTCATATATAAAAACTGTGTATATAGATATACGTGTGTGTGCATGGGAATACTTTTATTTCTGTATATATTTTAGATATGAATGTATATATAAAAATATCTTTAATCAACAGCCATTTTAGGAAGTGTCTGCCCTGTGTGAGAACTATATATCTCAGAATCCTTGTCATCTAGTGTCATGCCAGTGGACCTGATCCAGCTTGCCACCTGCTTTTGTGCCGGAGTTTGTACTCTGATACTGCCTGGTTCTTAGGCAGCCTTTGTTGCTCTTTGCCATCCTTGACTCTTCAAGCAGCTCTTCTCTTGGAAAGGATAATTGCCTTTATCAATGTATAAGCTCCATACACAACTTATACAAACGTTCCCTACATTTTCAGGTATACAGACTGATGTTAGTAGTAATGTTCCATTGTTGAGGAATCAACGTTGAGTTTGAAATGACTCAAGAACCACTTTCTATGAATGGTTTGCTTGGAACAAACATAGGCGAGAACGTTTTTAAAGTTATAAAACACTAATTCTGTACAACTTGAAGTAGAATTTGCTAAGATGTTACAATTGATGCTGGAGAAAAATGTGTATAGCAGAAGAGGCTAACTTAAAGAAATTTAAAAGCTTGTGAAAATATAAGGAATTAAAGCCTGTATTATTCACATTTGACTCATCAAAAAGTATTTTGCATAAAATGCTTTCAGCTATCATGTGTTATTAGACCAATGTTGGGCTGGCGCTGCGGCTCACTAGGCTAATCCTCCACCTTGCGGCGCCAGCACACCGGGTTCTAGTCCTGGTCAGGGTGCCGGATTCTGTCCCGGTTGCCCCTCTTCCAGGCCAGCTCTCTGCTGTGTCCAGGGAGTGCAGTGGAGGATGGCCCAAGTCCTTGGGCCCTGCACCCCATGGGAGACCAGGATAAGTACCCGGCTCCTGCCATCGGATCAGCGCGGTGCGCCGGCCGTGGCAGCCATTGGAGGGTGAACCAACGGCAAAGGAAGACCTTTCTCTCGGTCTCTCTCTCTCACTGTCCACTCTGCCTGTCAAAAAATAAAAAAAAAAAATAAAAAATAAAAAATAAACCAATGTTGTCAGTGATGAACTTCATTTACTCTGGTGGACTGTTCTGTGATTATATTTTGCATCAGCAATAGAAGCCTAATGTCCTAAATGTGTCCTATCTCACAACAGTTACTAGGTTAGGATTGATACTGCTTTAATAAATTTTTTGAAGCTTAAGGATGAGGTTGAAATATTTTTCCCAATGAAAAGAATTGTCTTAGACCTACATGAACAATCACTGAATACTTAGCTTTTCACAGACAGAATTGACAATGTTTCTAAATGAACTCAAGTTTCATTTACAAAGAAAAGCAATTCTTATATGAGGAAGTTACACTGCAATACATCACACAAACCATGGATGTTACATGAATCACTAGTAATGGCAAGCTGCTCTAATCATTTCTTGTGTTAGCAAATGTTAAAACAAGAACTCAGGGCCGGTGCTGTGGTGCAGTAGGTTAATCCTCGATCTGCGGTGCTGGCATCCCATATGGGCACTAGTTCCTGTCCCAGCTGTTCCTCTTCTGATCCAGCTCTCTGCTATGGCTTGGGAAAGCAGTAAAAGATGGCCCAAGTCCTTGGGCCCCTACACCCACATGGGAGACCGAGAAGAAGCTCCTGACTCCTGGCTTCAGATCTACCCAGCTCTGGCCATTGTGGTCATTTGAGGAGTGAACCAGCAGATGGAAGACCTTTCTCTCTGTCTCTCTCACTCTCACTGTCTGCAACTCTACCTCTCAAATAAATAAATAAAATTAAAAAAAAAAAACACAAGAAGAACTCTATTGACACAATATTTAGGTAAGATGCTTTTTTCAAGATTAATCTACAGCTTGAATAGCATTTTTCTCTTTTTTAAGATGCATCTATTTATTTGAAAGGTAGAGTTACAGACAGAAAGGAGAGGCAGAGAGAAAGAAAGACAGACAGAGGGAGAGAGATCTTCCATCCACTGGTTCACTCCCCAAATGTCCATAACAGCCAGGCCTTGGTAAGGCTGAAGCCAGGAGTCCGGAATTCCATCCGGGTCTCTCAAGTGGGTGGCAAGGGCCCAGGTACTTGAGCCATCTGATGTTTTCCCGGGTACAGGGTACATTAGCAGGGAGCTGAATGGAAGTAGAGCACCTGGGACTGGATCCAGAATTCATATGGGATGTAGGCATTACAAGGCAGCAGTCTAATCCCCCGTGCCACAATTCAATCCCTTTCTCATTTTAATACAAGGAGAGAAGTTTCCTTATTTGAGAATACATTTAACTGTCCTATTGAGAAACTGTTATTTAACCTTTCAATTGGAAATAATTACTCTGCAATGCAATGTGTCATAAAAGACAAGTATTAGGAAAACAATCGGATAGAATTTGATAAATGCCTTCTGAGGAATAAATATGTGCAATTAAAATCATATGCTTGTGGGTTGATATCACTACTTGGCAGTATCTCTATGTGTAAAAAGTCATTTTCAAAGATAAAATCAATAAAACCACATTTCAGATTAGCATTAACTCATGAACATATTTTAATAATTTATAAATGAAGAAGACTAGCTTGGAACTCTGATTAAGTGTGAAATTATTTAAATACTTTTATAAATGTCCTTGGTTATTATTAGGCTTTCAATTTCATCTATTAAAATTAGCAAACATTTGTTTTCTTTCATTATGTAAGTATCAACCTCATATCCTCAGTTTTGCCTTTTGTCCAGCAAAACCTAAAATATTTAGTATCTATTTACTCAAAGAAAAATTTGCTGACTGCTGATCTAGTTGGAAACAAAATGGAAGTATGATTTCATTCTGTAGAATTATTTGTAGAAGTATTTTGCTTACTTGATTGATTCTGGTAATCATGAGTAAGATGTTTTATAAGTATTATTTAAAAATTTACTAGTAGTTCTATGTGTACATATATATATACACACATATACATATACATATAATTGTATATATACATATACATACATATATATATATGTACTCAGTCAATACTTAATTATTTAGCATCAGAAATGAGGGTACTTGGGGCCGGTGCTGTGGCTTAGAGGGTAAAGCTGCCACCTGCAGTGCCAGCATCCTATATGGGTGCCAATTCGAATCCCACCTGCTCCACTTCTGAGCCAGCTCTCTGCTGTGGCCTGGGAAAGCAGTAGAAGATGGCTGGAGTCCTTGGGCCCCTGTACCCACATGGGAGAACCAGAAGAAGTTCCTGGCTCCTGGCTTCTGATTGGCACAGCTCCTGCCATTGCAGCCAACTGGGGAGTAAACCAGCAGATGAAAGGCCCCTATCTCTCTACCTCTTTTTCTCTCCCTGTATAACTCTGACTTTCAAATAAATAAATAAATTTTTAAAGAAAAAAAAGTTTATGGAAAATGGAATCAAAGGAAAAGTTTATTTTGATACAAAAAATTTTGTAATCCACACACACATTTTTCATAATGTTCATTTCCCATGAATTTTTTGAAGGTCACTTACATATGACCACATAAAACAATGTAATGAAATGAAAAATAGCAAAATTAAAATACTGCTTTATATAAAAATTTAATTGATGTGAAATTTATTGTTATGACATATTTTACAATGTTTCTCTGTAGAAATACTTAGTAAAAGCAATCTGTATCTTTCTAACCTAATTTCTTGCAACCTGAGTTAAGCAAACATTAGTATGCATCAGCAGGCTATGCCTCGAAATATAATACTAGTCTACAATCACTGCGTTCTGACAAGTTGCCACCATATTCCCTGTAAAGTTGTCACAAAGCATATTCCTGTAACAAAGCCACTTTAGAAAGATAACTCCCCTTACAGATGTATTTCTATGAAAAATAATGTCCTCTTTTGTATTCAAAAGCCATTGTTAGTAGAGGATTTAATAAGATGATTTATATGATTATTGTTTGTAGCAAAAAAAAAACTATATATATATCCTGGGGATCAGTATACACAGCCACCTCTCCCTTGGCAATCATTCACTTCTTTCCCTAAATAGGAAGGCAGTAATGATTTTTCCTGAAGCAACTTCCTCTATTGTTTTAGATTGATTTGGAAATCATCATTTGACCAAGTTTTTTTTTTTTTCAGTTTTGCAGTGTATGCATTTTCTTATAAAGATTACTGAATTTAAGATAAACATAAAATCTATCAACTGACATACCCGGTGGACTGAAATTTCCCTAAGTCTTTGCAAACAGAAATCAATTATTTTTTTAATTCCACATAAAAATTGTATAATGTATTTTCTTGTAAGTCAATATATCTATGTGTTTCTCTTAAGTCTTTAAATTTTGAAAATCAACTTTAAAATCACACATGTGTGCTCGCACAAACACAAACACCATCAGATAGTTAAGACACTCAAGGCTCAATTGCTCTCATATTCTTCATTCATTCAGCACATATTTACTGAAACTAAGTGCACAGCACTGAGCTAGATGCTAAGTCCAGTCAAATATTGCCCCATTTCACTTTTATTCAATAATATACTGATTTTATTAGCTAAGAAAATGGAGGTAGATGGGCTATTTTTAAGTGAGTGCTTTAAATATCATACTTTATTAAAATATTTTCTATTTTCCCAATTATAGGTACTCCATAAGATAATATCAATGTTTATCCTTCCTTCCTAAGGTTTACTACTAGACATCTTTAAAATAAATGTACAAAGTCAAATTTTACTCAAAAGATGAATTTCTTCAACCAACTTTTACTTTATGCTTAGATTTTGCTGTGTGCTTTGTTATTCCAAGAAGATGAATATATTTAATATAGTTTAAATTGCATCATATTTTATGAGATCTCAAAGGAGCCATTTTTGTATGAACCAAACATTATTGCATAATTATTACAACAGATATCTCAAATGATGACTAATTGAATATATCTATAACACATTTATCAGTGAAAAAATTGCAGTGACTTAATTTCTATTCTCTCCTGAAAGTGCCTGTGTCCTCTGAGAAGAGGCTTTAAGAAGGAGCAAGTACTACACCAACCAAGAACATGACAACATTAATATTTTGTTGTGCACCTGAAGTTCATGGTTAGCTAGAGAGAGGCCAATATCCTCCAAGCAAGTGTGTTCTTGTTGTCATTAACAAGGTGATATGTAAGGCTCCATGGAAAATGAGGCACAATTTCTGCATGTACACTTCATTTATTATAAAAAAGTGTTTTCTTATTAATTTGAAAAAGTGTTGCAAAGAGACCAGCATTAATAAATATTATTTACTTTTAATTCTTACTAACATAAAGAGAAGAGGTTTCATCTATTCATAGGTACAGTTCTAACCCTCACCAAATTTACAAATTTTACAACAAATTGTGCTAAATTCTGATTCTCTAGGTATCCACAGACTTAATTATAGGATGAATGAAAAGCCTCAGTGACTTGATCACTTCTAAAAAGCAAAGAATCACTGATGTGTTATTCCTGAACAATGGTCTAATGATGTTTTTACCAGCTTGTAGTTAGCTATATTCCATTTGGAAAACATGAATGTACAAATAAGCAAATAAAAAACCAGGCAAACAGAATGAGAGATATTTGCACATACATAATAGTTACTAGACTGGTTGAATTTTAGTACTGAATCTATCAGAGATTTTCCTTACCTACATTTTGTGTCGACATGTTATTTCTTCTTACTCATTCTTTTTAGAAATGAGAGTGATAGTGATTGAATTTTACTGAATAAATTTAGTAGTTTTTGTCATCATATGTCAATTTCTATTTTCTTTTCTCCTCATTCTTTTTCTATTTATCTATCTGCTCATCACTCATCTTTGAAGTACAAAGGTTCCAGAACTATAGTTGGATGGTGGGATGCAAATACATTGTCTTTCACAAATCATTTAACAAAGAATCCCAGGTGAAATGCACTTTGCATTCTCTCCTAACCAAAGATGACTTTAACATTCATAACGCTGTGGGATATGATTGCCATAGATGATAACATTATGATGTTCCTGTAGTTGTGTGGTATTTGAAAGGCACTACTAATTAATTTTTCTTCAAAAAAAATACCCCTGCAGTGAAGGGTAGAATGGCAACTTTGTCTAATTTCTATTATGGAGTAATTTGTTCAATGTTCTCATGCAAAACAAAGCCTGTTGTTAATGGGTCTTAGTGTTTACAAGTAGAAGAAACTCTGAGTTCCTGACTATCTAAAACGTTTGGATGACTAAACTCTTTTTGAGTTTGGCTCTTTTTCGATGTATTTCATTTTAGAAATTTATGTGAACCGGTGCCTAATGCAAAAGCTTTGTAGCCTATTGATGTCTACACTTTAAAAAGAATTTCCTGTCACTTCCACACAATTGTACGCAAACAAGTCATTCTTGGAAAACAAAGCAAAATTGTTTTTAGTAGAAATTTAAGAATTGACTCAAACACAATAGAATTAGGAGCTTTCAAAAAAATTTTTTTTTTATTTTTCATCAGAAGTCAGGGAATTCCCTTTCTTCATCTTTTGTAAACTACATTTTCATTTTTTCTCTCTGATTCTTCTTTGCATTTAATAAGATTAACACGGGAACACAGATCTAGCTGTTCTAGAAAGTATTAGATATTCTGTTCTCACCTCAGTTAGATAGTAGCGACATAGTAGCCAGGGATAGATACTGGACTAGAAATGATTAAATTAGAGGTTGAGTGTTTGGCCCAACAGTTAAGATGCCATGTGGGAAACCTGCATCTCCTTTCAGAGTCCTGGCTCTGCTCCAAATTTCAGCTTCCTGCGAGGCAGCAGGGGGTTAGTTCCCTACTATCCATATGGGAGACTCAGATTGAGTTCCAGGTTCCTGGCTTTGACCTGATCCAGTCTCTGTTATTGTGGGCATCTGGGGAGTGAATTAGTGAATGGAAGACGTTGCTCACTCTTTTTCTCTCTCTTCCTTTCAAATAAATAAAAATTATAAAATAGCGGGGTGGGCACTGTGGCATAGCGGGTAGAACTGCCGCCTGCAGTGCCTGCATCCCATATGGGCACCACTTTGGATCCCAGCTGATCCAGCTCTCTGCTGTGGCCTGGGAGGGCAGTGGAGGATGGTCCAAGTCCTTGGGCCCCTGCATCCACGTGGGAGACCCAGAGGAAGTTCCTGTCTCCTAGCTTCGAATCTGCACGGTTCCAGCCATTGCAGCCAACTGGGGAGTGAATCAGCGGATGGAAGACTTCCCTCTCTCTCTGTGGAACTGTGACTTTCAAATAAAATAAATAAATCTTTAAAAACAATAAAAATTATAAAATAGAAAGGATTTTAGGATATTTAAGGAATCAATACACAATTAAAAGCTAATAAAATATTTTGATATATAGGAAAACAACCTAAGAATTGCTATATTCTTTTAAGAAATCAAAACCACAAATACTGAAATATCCATTATGTTTTTTCAGCAGTAGCATACCCTCTAAATCTTGGGTGTTCGTGACCAGGATCTGTCCAAGGGAAATGTTGGAATAGCACTGAACATACCCTGCACTACTCAGAGAGGTCATTTGTCATCGGTGACATGCAATCAGTACCTACACATCATCCACTATCCTAATAGGTCTGGGGAATTGCTGGCATCTTGAAACAAAGACAGGCATGGATTTTTATGCCAACTCATTCCTTGATGTCTACCATCAATAGTCAAGGCCAAAACAAGAATTTTTTAAATTCTATATATCAAAAAGTGAATGAAAAACAAACATATGTTATCTAGGAACAGAATATGCTACTTATTGGCAGATAGTAAACTCCATGACTATTTTGTCATGCCAAGTGAGTACCACCAATACCAGTATTATATGGAAGCCTATTAGAAATGTAGAATTTTAGCCCTCAACTCAAACATGCTGAATTACAACCTGCCATTGAACAAGATCTCCTGTTGATTAATACACACAACACATTTTGAAAAGGAAGTAGAGAACTACTGAAGTTTGATGTGATACACTCAGTCCTCATGTGTGGACCCTTCAATTTCAAATTAACATTGCCCACATGAGTTTATCTAAAGTTTGCTACATTGTGAGAAAAATTCACACTGCAGTTCATCAAATTTAAAATGTGAACATACAGCCATATTCTGCTATCTCCAATAGATGTTATAGTGAAATCCATTGGCTTAATCAACCTCGTGTTGTTCGAGTAGTTTATGATAATACATACATTTAACAGTAAATACATTTGCGATGAAATCTCAAAGTACATTTCATTGTAAAAAATTTGAAAGCAACATTAACAATACTTAAAACTAACATTTCAATATCACACAAAGGTGAAATCATACACATTAGGGATTCTAGTTCAACTTTGCCAAAACAAACAAAACTTACATTAAAACAATTTTGAAATAAATATATACCATGTGACATTGCTAGGAAGAAAGGATACTTGCAACTACTCTTTGCCCCCACATACATACACACATGCACACCAAAGTCAGTTTGAAATAACTGACCCATCTTTAATAGGTGAAGAGAAGAAGGAACATTGAGCCATTTTCTACTGTTTGTTCAAGTATTTTTGTTGATATATCAAGATATTGCCAAGGGGCATTATTATAATTAGCCATATACATTGTTATTTCTCAAGTATGATGATTCTAATGGATTTCTTTTCTATGGTTTACTTACTCGCTATTGCCAAAAGAGATGGCTCAAAGAAGGGCCATTTTAGCTGAATTTGATTAATGGCCCACGCTTCTTTGCAAAACAGGAATTGTAATAGCATAGATGGATACTCAACAGCAAAAACAAACAAAGCCTTCATGTGGCTTTTGTAAGATGTTCTCAACTGAATCATTTGGGCTAGAGAATCTATGAAAGAAAATAGGATAAAATGGAAGTCCTTTAGTGTATAGTGTCTTACACAGAATAAATCAATAATACCTAATGATGTTAATGTAGCATGGTTTATAGAATTATACAGAAAGAGATCAAGGGACATCTTGGGAATTGAAATATATGCACAAACTCTTGTGTAATAATTTTTTAATAAAAAAGGATAATTAATCATTATCTTTGTATTATCTTGCCATTAACTAGCATGCCAAGTTATGGTTGAAATACTTTTTCATGATCACATTGACTTTGTTTAACTCTACAAATGTGGCTTATGCAGAGGTTCTCAGCAGAGGAACATTGAGATTTTCTACCCAAATTCAATAATAGGGACATTCAGATCATCTACTTTTTTACAGAAATACACAACCAAAAGAAAAGAAAACAGAAAATTGTATCAAAGTTCCATACATCTGTAAGTTTCTGGTATTGACACCGTGATATTTCAAACTACCTGATATTATTTTGTCTTTGAAATTCATGTTTAAATATACTACAGAAATGTAGAAAAAAAAGGATTTTTAAATTAATTAGTTCATTTTAGGTGCTTTCTATATTTCAAGAACTAATAAGTACTTCTTATCCATTCTTTCACATATTTGCAAACAAAAATCTTTGGGTTAGCAATTATTTTAATTCTATTTAACAAATCAGGAATATACATTACTAAAAGACTGGTAAACTGAATTCTTATACTACCTATCCAATAGAAGGCAAATGAAATAAATTACCATGAATACAAATATCCTTCACATGTAAATGCACTCTGTCAAATTATATGTGGATGTTGAGTTCTGAGCATTTCTGCACCCTTTATGCTCATGAAATTTTCTATAAAATTACTTTTTTCAAAAGCATAATAAATTTGTTCTGCTTCCAAAAATATATACTTATTTTCCCCTTTCTTTGTGAGTACAATTATTAAGATTTCTTTGTGATGTTATCATTATCTAGAGAGAAGTGGTAGGCAAAAATGCCATGTGTTTCAGAAAGGTAAATAAAAGGAACACAAAAAGGCCACCAGTGGCAGCAACTGCTGGTCATTGGTGACAGTTGTAAAATTATTTTCAGAACAATAATGAGGAAAAAAAACTAGCTTGCATATATCTTGCATTAGAAAGCAGAAAACAAAGAACATTTTCCAAAAGGCTAACAGTGATGGGAAATAGGCAGGCCATAATTCAGAGAGGAGCCACAGATTAGTTTATTTTTAACTTGGGTGTGGGACTTTAGTATACACATTAGAGGAAAGAAAGGATCATGAGAAGGGAAGACCCAATTGAAGGAAAACCATAGAGCAAGTAAAAGAATAAATATGAAGACTATAGGTATAAGTTTTATGCCTAGGAAGTTAGGAGGTATATTTTGCTTGAGCTGGAATCTTACAAATAAAAAAGAAAGTATTGATAGGAAAATATTATAATAATTGTACTTTGGAAATTAATCTTTTTTTTTTTTTTTTTTTTTTGACAGGCAGAGTTAGACAGTGAGAGAGAGAGAGAGAGAGAGAGAGAGAGAGAAAGGTCTTCCTTTTCCATTGGCGCGCCGATCCGAAGCCAGGAGCCAGGTGCTTCCTCCTGGTCTCCCATGTGGGTGCAGGGCCCAAGCACCTGAGCCATCCTCCACTGCCTTCCCGGGCCACAGCAGAGAGCTGGACTGGAAGAGGAGCAACCTGGACAGAACCGGCGCCCTGACCAGGACTAGAACCTGCGGTAACGGCGCCACAGGCGAAGGATTAGCCAAGTGAGCCACGGCGCCGGCCTGAAAATTAATCTTCAGAAAATATTATACAAAGTGCAAATTTGAATATATAAAGATATCCAAACATTTGTAACAAAAACTAATAATCCAGTTTAAAATGGGAAAAATATTTGAACAGAAAATTCATCAAAAGGGCATTGAAGAATGGCTACAATGTTCAGTATCTTTAGCTACTGAGGAAATGCAAAGTAACACCACAACGAGGTACCATTTCATACTTATTACACTGCCTTTGAGGAAAGACAATTTTATTGTTGAGAGGCAGAGACAGAGACAGAGCTACAGCTCTGATCCACCCACTGCTTCACTCCCCTAATGTTCAGTGGAGGTCTCCCATGTAGGTGGCGGGGCAATCAGTCGTTGAGCCATCAGAGCTGCACACTAACATCTGCATGAGCAGGAAGCTAGATTCTGGAACAGGCCCTGGTACAGAACCCAGGCACTCCAATATGGCATTCAGGCATCTAATCACTTGGCCAAATTCCTGTCTCCGGCTTTTTCTTCACTTCTAATTGCTTATTTTGAAAGTATATCTTTTCTTGGAACCCTTAAGCAGTGTTTCTTACTTACTTATTGTTGGGAAAGTCATCCTTGCTCTCCTGTATATAATCTATTGGGAGATACTTTCAATATTAGTCTGCCAGGACTACCATAACAAAACACCAGACTGGGTGGTGTAAGCAACCAGAATTTGCTTCCTTACAGCTCTGGAGGCCACAAGTCCAAAGCTGAGTTGCTCTCATTGTTGGTTGCTTGTGAGGAACCTCTTCCTGGCTTGCACTGCGCACATTCTCATTGTGTCCTCACCCTGTCTGTCCTTTGTGTGGAGATGGGAGGAGACTTTTCCCCAGTTGTTATAAGGGCACCAGATCTGTCTGATCCAGACTCATCCCTTTTGATTTTATTAACATAAAATGCCTCCTTCAAGGCCTTATTTGCAAATACAGTCCCATTACAGGGGGTTAGGGCTTTACCATATTGGGGGGGTGGACTGGGGATGGGACTCAAAGATCTATAACACTTGACTTCTGTTGAATCTTTTATACAGCAATGCTCTCCTCCAGTACCTTACTTTCCATAAATTTATATTTATTTTCATTTTATTTGAAAGGTAAAGACAGAAAAACAAAGAGAAATCTTTCATCCACTGGTTCATTCCCCAAATGCCCACAATAGCCAGGGCTATGCAAGGAGGAATCCAGGAGCCTGGAACTCCATTCTGTCTTCCACAATGGTGGCTGGGATCCAAATACTTGAGCCATCAGCTGCTGCTTTCAGGATGCACTTTAGCAGGAAGCGATATGAAATCAAGTGGCCAGATCTTGACATGGCACTCTGACGTGGGTGTAGGTGTCCCAAGTGCTGACTTAACCACTGTACCAAATGCCTACTCTGACTCCACTGTTTTATGGCAAAATCTCCGTACAAAGCAGAAATACACCTTCTGATGAATTCACCTGTTCCTTTACATGGCAGTATCTTTACTATGAGTTTATTTCCTTTCTTTGGTATAATTTTGTCCAGGAAGACCTTGAATCTTCACCTACTACTGATTCAGGGATGTTCTGGAAGTCTTATTAGCTCTCTGCCATCCACAATGGAATCACATTGCTCTATAATGTCTGAGATTTAAAATTTATAAAATGTTCAGCAAGTATGAACTATTTATTTTCTTCCCAGGAAGATTGATACAAGAAAGGGTATATTTTAGTGATATGATTTGAGTGTTTTGATAGCACAACAAACACAGAGATGAGCAAACTGTTAGATAAAAATAAAATATTTAATATAAAGGCAAAAAGAGGGAAAGGGAAAGAAATCCATATATATATATATATATATATAATGGTTACCAATTAGTTGAAAATATTGTAACAGCTTATTGGGCAATTTCATAATCAGATAAGCCCAAGGGATGAATATGATCAAGTTTGTTTGTTTGTTTGTTTACTTTTATTTGACAGGTAGAGTTATAGACAGTGAGAGAGAGAGACAGAGAGAAGGGTCTTCCTTCCGTTGGTTCACCCTCAACTGGCCGCAATGGCTGGAGCTGCGGGAATCCGAAGCCAGGAGCCAGGTGCTTCTTCCCGGTCTCCATGCTGGTGCAGGGCCCAAGCACTTGGGCCATCCTCTACTGCCCTCCTGGGCCACAGCAGAGGGCTGGACTGGAAGAGGAGCAACAGCGGCCATATGGGATGCCGGCACCGCAGGCGGAGGACACACCAAGTGAGCCACGGCACTGGACCCAAATATGATCAAGTTTGTAAGAGTTCATTTCTTTGCATGCAGCTATATACAATGCCTCAGGAGATTCTAGAAGCAAAGACACTACAGTGACTCTTTTGATTAATAACATATTCAGTCCCTAAAATCCATGAACATAAAGGCATACTGTTATGCCTTGAAAGATACCCAGAGCTGCTAGCGAGCCCCTTCTGGAGAGAAAGTGAAGTAGCTGAAAACCTTGTTAATGGCCATATTTTTGATGTTGTTTTCTTAAATATGGTCTTTTAAAAGTTTTTTTTAACCACTTTTTTCTTTGTTGCTGAGTTCAGAGGATTAAACTATGCTATGATTGCTGTAATTATAATTTCTCCCCCAGTGATTTTATAGCAAACAAGGAAACATAAGCACCCACTGATTCCTTGAGGAAAATGACCTATTTAAAGATACTTGCTTATGTTGAATCTTTTTTTCAAATGCTTCACTCAATTATTTTCTTATGAAGAAATCTGCACAAAGGCAGAATTGGAGCTCCTAAAGAATTCTCTTGTTTCTATTTATTCTTCCCTGGAAGTCATAAGCTTTTGTTGATAGCAGCCCAGATGGGTGCTAGGGAAGCAATTATGATTAATAACACTATGGGAATTCAGAAAGCTGCAGGACATCTGCAAATATCAAGGACTCTTGTTAGGGGCCTAATCCCACACTCATTATCTGGCTTCTTTCTTGGTGTTGTCTATCTCTCAGTAACTACTGTGTTATTAAATACATATATTTAGCCTACCTTTTGTGAGGCACATAGGCATAGTCTGATTCAGCTTTCTGAACATTGTTATATTTTGGTTAGACACAAAACATCTGATATTATATAACAATCTCTTTCCCTTCAATTGAAGGAAATTTACAATAAAAAAAACAGTAAACAAATGAGCAAGCATAGTCATATGGTTTTGCTCAGCAGTGTTGGCATATATTGCAAGTGAAAATTTCCTTCTTTTCTTTCATTTCTTCCTAAAGAATGTGTGATACTTAGGGAAGGGAGAAAAGTCTGTACTACCTACATTATTCTTAACTCATAAATGCCTACATTGAAATTCAAGAAATGCATTGACTTGCTGAAAGTTACAACCAATACATGACAGAGATGAAATTCTAATTAAGGTCTGAATTTTGTTAGTGAGCTCTTCTCAGTAGATGGAGTGGGAAAGAAAGAGGGATTCACTGTAAGATACTGATAGAATGATGGATAAGACTTTGCATGCTATTGGATGTGGGGCAGTCAGGGAGAGATAATGTTAAAATTGAATGGCTGTTTGCAACATTATATAAT
The DNA here is from genome assembly GCF_964237555.1 of Oryctolagus cuniculus. Taxonomy (NCBI): domain Eukaryota; kingdom Metazoa; phylum Chordata; class Mammalia; order Lagomorpha; family Leporidae; genus Oryctolagus; species Oryctolagus cuniculus. The sequence goes on from NC_091435.1 coordinate 45,175,917, forward strand.
GAGGCAGGAAGTGATGGTGTCTTTCAAAATCAGAGAAGACAGACAGAAAAAAAAAACTGATTAGTATTGGTCAGTAACAGAAGAATGAAGAACCAGAGCTGGTGACAATTTGTGGCCCACAGCTGACAATGAATTATCTTGAGAATTTCAAGACATCAACACCAGAACATTAAACCCAGCCCCCTGGAGCATGTGTGCAGCACAAATCACATTCGCGTGAAAGTAGCCCTGAACACAGATCAGAATGGGATGTGTTGTATTTTAGTTCTGGGAATACAGTGAAGACAAACTGGCAAAAAATTATAGAAAGAATTGTATAGTCCCTTAGAGGTAAAAAGAACAAGAACTTTAGAGAACTTTACCAACAGAAGGCATTTATAACATACTTAAAGGATAGAGTGTTCGATTAACTGGCTCTAAGATCTGATTTTAAAAAACAATCTCTTTATAACCCAAGCCACTGGGACTAGGAAATTAAGAAGTCTACCATGGGTGTTGAAGCACAGTGGACTAAGCTGCTGTTTGGGCCACCTCCATACCCTATCAGAGTACCTGAATTGAAGGCCCTGTTGTGTTTCAGAGCTAACTTCATGCTAATGTAAATCCTAGGAGGCAACTCAAGTACTTGGATCCCTGCAACCAACGTGACAGACCTGAGTGAAGTCCCTGGCTTACCTTTGGCCTGACCTAGACCTGGTGTTTGTGGGCATTTGCAGAGTGAACCAGCAAACGGAAAGTTTCTCTCTCTCTCTCTCTCTTTCTCTCTCATTCTCTCATTCTCCCTTTCATATAAGCAAAAGTAATAATAGTAGTAGTAGTAGTAAAAAAGTCATCTACTTCAGATAAATAGCATTGATCCACGGACAGAGAATATTTTCTTAACATGCCTGTGACCACAGGTTTCCAGCATAGACCACCAAAGATTAGGAATGGGATTGAGCACCCCTATGGGTGACATTCCTAAAGGCTTCCTCTGGTTCTACTTTAACAGAGACCAGGAGAAAGAGGAGTGAGGCAGCAGGAGCAATGTAAGGCTAGGTGGCAGGCCAATTAATGGCTGCTTTACAGGGTGATCTGCCGTCAGGGAGACTCAACATGGCCAGTCCACCCCCAAGTAATACCTGTTTTCGATATGAGGAGTCAGGGCATTGGGCAAGCACCTGTCATGAAGAGCCCTGTCAGTTCTGCTGAGTACCAGGCCACTGGAAAAGTAATTGCCCTAGGGGTTGAAGGACTCCTGTGTCAGAACCACAGACCCTATTGGCCCATGCTAAAAAAGCCTTCACTCTGCCCAGCTTCCAAAGTAACCACTGTCATCTGGGGGACAGCCTAGGGTCAGTAACAATCCACACAGAGCTGTCAATGTGCTTTCAGAGACGCCATCTATTCACTACTACCCTGTGCAGGCCAGCTCTCCTCCAAGGCCAGCGCATGAATGGAAGTCAACAGGGTGACTTCCCTAAGGAGGTTCACACCTCCCTTATGATGTCTCATCCAGTGCCACATATGAAGAGATAGATAAGTCTTGACCTCAGATATATCTGGCCACGCCTTAATGCCCAGCTGATTATTACCAAGCCCCTCCTGTCAAGTTCTGTTTGCCTCTCAATGGAAAAACTCCCTCTCAGCTTGGATACCACCTTTCTTAGATTCTCTAATGACTCTGTCCTTGCTTTTGGAAATAATACGGGAGCATTCTTTCCCTGTGGCAACCAGGCATACACCTGTCTTCTCACTAACTGGACAGGACGCTTGCTTTCCTATTTTTCCCTGTCCTCCTCACTTCAGCCATCTTTTCCGCCATGGGCAATGTCTCTAATATCTCCTTTCATAATGCTCCTATTCCTACCGTGTACAATTAGCATGTTTCAAAAGTCCTTACAGGAGCACATGACTGCTATATCCCAAGCCATCACTCAGAAATGATACAAGACGGCTCTTCAATCAATCTGATCCAGAGTGAAAATACCCCTTCCTGTGTCAATGCCCTGTATCAGCCGGAAGTAACCAGAAAGAAACCGGTACCCCACCTCCTTAGACCCAGAGTCAGGATCAACGGAACAAGGACATAATCCTCAACCCCCTTAGGATCTTGTGAGGCCAGGCTCACATCCTGCGTTGTTCTCCACCCCCACACCCCCCCCCCCCAGGTTTGGAAGCCGGCAGGCCAAACCTGAAGAACCAGTATGGGGAAGCTCACCTCCACTACAGCCCCTCACCCCCAGCCCTAGCCTACCGAAGAAATAAAAAGGCCCGGCCTGCTGGGGTCTGGGCCTCTGGCGCGTGTTTGGCACCTCTTTTCCTTACATTTTGGTGCCCCGTGTGAGAAGGCAACAATCTGTGCTGTTTTCCTTACAGAGAGAATTTCCTAAAACTGGTTTTGCCATACAGATGTGATCAATAAAACCCTCATCAAGGAAGCAGGATATTGGGTTTCAGTGCCTTCTGCTGCTAACTAGGTGAGTAGGTATTAATAAAATGTGTCAGCACTCTTAGTCTAATATCTTTATCAATTAAGTGGTAGTATGGCTATACTGGTTATTTTGCCAAATTTTTTGAGCTCCTATTTTGCTATAGGCAAAAACTACCTGCTTTCATAGATTTCATAAACAACTGCCATCTATAACATGTTCTAAATGCTAAGATCTATTTTAAATATATAAAATATAAAAGAATAACATTTTAGAAATAACAATGCCCAGATCTCCATCTTACTGCCTGTATTAACTTGGTCAAGATACTACACCTCTTTGGCTGGCGCCGTGGCTCACTTGGCTAATCCTCTGCCTGCGGTGCCAGCACCCCGGGTTCTAGTTCCATTTGGGGTGCCAGATTCTGTCTTGGTTGCTCCTCTTCCAGTCCAGCTCTCTGCTGTGGCCCAGGAAGGCAGTGGAGGATGGCCCAGGTCCTTGGGCCCTGCACCCGCATGGGAGACCAGGAGCATCTGGCTCCTGGCTTCAGATCGGCACAGAGCACTGGCCGTGGTGGCCATTTAGGGGGTGAACCGATGGAAGGAAGACCTTTTCTCTCTCTCTCTCACTGTCTAACTCTGCCTGTCCAAAAAAAAAAAAAAAAAAAAAAAAAAGATACTACACCTCTTTGCTTTCCATTTTTTAAAAAATATTTATTTATTTACTTGAAAGGCAAAGCATCAGAGAGAAAGAGAGATATCTTCTTTTTTTTAAGATTTATTTATTTTACTTGAAAGAGTTACACAGAAAAGGAAGGAGAGGCAGAGAGAGAGAGAGAGAGAGAGAGAGGTCTTCCATCCACTGGTTCACCCCCAAGATGGCCACAATGGCAGGAGCTGCGCCAATCTGAAGCCTGGAGCCAAGAGCTTCTTCGGGTCTCCCACGTGGGTGCAGGGGCCCAAGGGCTTGGGCCATCTTCTACTGCTTTCCCAGGCCATAGCAGAAAGCTAGATTGGAAATGGAGCAGCCAGGACTCGAAGCGGTGCCCATATGAGATGCTGGCACTGCATGGAGCAGCTTTACCCGGTATGCCACAGAGCCAGCCCCAAGATATCTTCTATATGCTGGTTCACTTGCCAAATGGCTGCAACAGTGAGGTCTAGGCCAGGTTGAAGCCATGAGCCTAGAACTCCATCTGGGTCTCCCATGTAGGTGGCAGTGACCCAAGGTCTTGAGCCTTCTTCTGATGCTTTGCCAGGCACATTAGCAGGTAGTTGGACTGGAAGCAGAGCATCTAGGACTCATTCAAACTGGCACTCTGACATAGAATGTAGCATCACACGTGGCAGTTCAACCCACTGGATCACAATGCCAACCACAACAGTCTTTCATTTTTAAACTGTGAGCTGAAAATAATAGTGCTAAGTGATGTTTTGAGATCCCAGTTCAGTGCATTGTGTGTAATACTCACTATATAAAAATAAATGTTGGTGACTTCTTCACTGTGTAACACTTAACTCTCTCACTGAACTGTTTCGTATTGTCGGGCACTGTCCTTTCAGTATAAGATTATCCATCAAAATAAGAACAGTCAAATCGCCCCATCAGGGCATTTCTGAATACTACTGAGACTTGCACCGGTGGGAAATGTCTAGCCCACAAGTTGTATCAGACTCGAAAAATCACTGGTCTGGCCTTGCCAAGGCAACCACAGACAGGACTGGAAATTCAATAAAACTAGCAGACTAATTTTTAAGTGGATAATTTTGTAAGGCCCATGAATGATATTTTAAATATCATTGTGGCCCTTGGCAGAAAAAGGATTGCCTACTCCTGATATACCACTTCAAAATGGCTTTTTGTCACTTCTTCCAAGTGTTTAAAACTTGTGATGAATATTTGGAATTTATTTGTTCTTAGTGTAGTGACTCTTAACTCTTTTGTTTTTGTTTGTTTGTTCGATTGTTTGCTCATTTTTTCTGTTTGTTCGAGGATCCCTTTGAGAATATAAAGAAAGTTAAGGTAAATGCACACACATGAAACAGAACAGTCTCATTGTGGCCACAGCCTCCTCAGTCCCCTAAATTCCATTCATTGGCCTCTCATTGAGAATTCCATACGAATCCGAAGATATATTTCTTTAGTACAGAAAACTAAAATTTTAATTTGAAATTTATGAATCCCAGGAGGTTAGGGAGCTTGATAAATCATCCTTTACCGTGGCAAATGTTGCAAAAGGAAAACCTTGAATTGATTTGATTTCACAGGCCATGTGTGAATATTGATTTCAGCCCTGCCACATCCACCTTTCTGCAGAAGACGGAAGAAACTATTCTGCCAGCACTTCAAGGCAAGGCTCTTCTTCCCCAGGGATAAACACTGGAAACAAACCAAATCACAGCCCGCCCCTATATGTGTCCAAAAGATAAGTTAAATGATACTGATATTTCTGCGCACAGTGAATGTTCCCATATTCCCATAGACTTGACCTTGAAGTTAGTTGAAGTTTCTAAGTCAGTATCAAACACAAGATTCTGAAACAGAATGATTTTGATTATTTTTAGGTAAAAATGCTTAAATGTTTAAAACTTAGTGATCATTTATTTTGTGTGAGAGCAAAATAATCAAAAGCCAATATTCATAAAAAGCAAAAATGGAATGTCTATTATTTTGCTTGCCCTACTAATGCATTAGTTCTGTTAAGATTTCCATATCCTCAACATACTTTTGGATAGCTTTTTAAGTTGTTTCATCTCAAAATTGCATATTTCCTTCAAATACAAGGTATGTCCTCTCCCACGTTCAGAAATAATTCCAATGGCACAGACATCATTAGCTGATCCAGTCTGAATGTGTTCTCTTAAAATATCTAAAAATTTTCAAAAAATAAAATGTTTTTAATATGTTATTTTGTCTGTGGTTTGAGTAATTTTCAGTAACAGATTGTATTCGTCTTCAAAGTTGAATTGTTTTAGGAGTGTTGTATTTTAAAACATGTTAAAATTGGACAGTTAAACTCATCTTCTGTGAAATGTTATTCCTAGGAAAACAACTCTGAAAAGTTATCTTGTACATCAGACTCTGTGAAAATTACTTAAAAATTGTTGAAACATTTTTCTAGTGATGAACATCTAATCAGAAAAAAGAAATACCTCATCGATTCTACTGGAAGTCCACCTAAAAATGCAAAAGGAGTTGCAAAATGATACATGCATAATATTTGTGCCCCCTATATCACAAATCTAAAGTTGTGTGTTTAAATAACAAAGTGCTTTATGTTACATAGACAAATGATATACTTTTTACTATTTTGGTGAGTGTCAGTTTAAATATCTCAGCTCACAAATTAAGAATTATAGTTACTAAAGTACAATAGAATTGAGTATATATATACCACTGAAATCTAAAATGAAGTGTAAAGTGAAATAGTGCTTTTTGAATGCTCATCATCTGAAGAAAGATAAACCACAAAAAATGGTACTTGAAACTTCTTCATTCTTTTTAAATAAAAATTACTGGTCTAAAATACTGGGTTGCTTAAAAAATAGCAGTTCACATATATAAAAAGTGTACTATATGCCTACTATCAACTAAATGCATTGCATGTATCTCATTTTGTTCTCAAAACAATGCTATGAGAGAGGTGATGCTCCCACTTTACAGACAAAGAATGTGAGGCTTACAAGGGCTAAGCATCTCACACTGCTGGCAGGATGGGATCTGAGCCCTGGGTCTCCTAATGCCATATCCATAAAAACCATCCCAATCTTAAATACCTTTCCTAATCCTACAACTCAGGAAATGTTTCAAAATTTAAAATCCTTAGCATTGTCCTAAATAAAGGCAGCATGCCCTTGTAATTACAAGTGTGGAGTATAAAACAAGACAGCTTGGATTTGTTTTTCACTCCATTACCGAGTGGTAAGAGTTACTTACACCCTCAGTTCTTCAATTTCTACATCTGCAAAACAGAGATCAAAATCATACTGATTTCACAGTTTTATTGTTGATATGAAATTAAATCAACAATACATGGAAATCACTATAAAAGCCTTAGCACATTATAAACATTAAATATAACTAAACCATTGATATAACTACCATTATCAAATTATCTTTGATACACATGTCATGTTTTCCTGCAAACAATGGATATTTTCATCAGCTAGAAATCAAATTTTGGGATGGAACACTAGATATAGTAATTACAATGCAACTTGGAGCAGCCATATCCCACTCTGGAGTGCATAGGTTCCAGTATTGGCTTAGCTCTTGACTCCAACTTTTTGCTAATGCACACCTAGGGAGGCAGCGGGTACTTGGTTCCTTCCACCCACATGGGAGACTCAAATAGAGTTCCTGGATCCTAGCTTCAGCCTGAGCCAACCCTTCTTTTGTGAGCATTTGGGGAATGAAACAATTGGTGGGAAGTCAGTCTCTCTCGTGCGCTTTCTTTTTCTGCCATTAAATTTAATAAACTACACTTTAAAAAGAAATATTTAATGTTTTTTCATCTCCGTTCTGATTCAACTGGTTTTTTGTTCTTGATATAAAGAACTAAATATATAGATTGTTTTCCACCTCATTCTCCAAGTAAGTAATAAATATTTTTCCTATACTTCTTTTTTTTTTTTTTTTTTTGACAGGCAGAGTGGACAGTGAGAGAGAGAGACAGAGAGAGAAAGGTCTTCCTTTGCCGTTGGTTCACCCTCCAATGGCCGCCGCTGCAGCCGGCGCACCGCGCTGATCCTGGCAGGAGCCAGGAGCCAGGTGCTTTTTCCTGGTCTCCCATGGGGTGCAGGGCCCAAGCACCTGGGCCATCCTCCACTGCACTCCCTGGCCATAGCAGAGAGCTGGCCTGGAAGAGGGGCAACCGGGACAGAATCCGGCGCCCCAACCGGGACTAGAACCCGGTGTGCCGGCGCCGCAAGGTGGAGGATTAGCCTATTGAGCCACGGCGCCGGCTTCTATACTTCTTAATATTGAGAAATATTCCATTCTATGAAAGACCCAGGTGAAACCTATTAACAAAAAAAAGAAAGAAAAAGAAAAAAGAATTAAAACTCACATAAAAGAAAAGAAATAAAGCCTTTGAAACTGGATGTTTACATCACCTCTGTGAGTGAACATAATAATGCCTCCTTCCTAGATTCATTGCCAATACCTTTTCCTTTATACTGGGCGTACCAAGCTGTTTACCATATGGGTGTTATTTAGCCATTTCAATTGCTCAGGACTGAACTGAATGGCACCCACACACACACAAATGTCCACACATTTTGTAACTTGAAAAATTGAATAATAATTATTACTAATCCGGATGAAAGACAAATGCTTTACCTTTTCTTTTCACTTAGTATTCTACCAACATTAGCCAACAAATTTCTTAAGACTATTATCTTAAACCACTCAGAATCTTTGATAAGATTTTAAGTTCATATCATAAACTGAATTATTATTTGCATTATTACAAGACATTTAGGTGAATGATTACCAGAGTGATCAAAAGTCAACATTCTAATCTATTAAATTCATGTTATTTTAATGATACATGATCATACCTCTAGGCTATTCTATCATCTTGAATAGAGACATTATCTTACTAATGTAAGCCCTTAATACATGTTTATTAAACAGAACTCTAAATGTCTCATAGACTTCTAAGACTGGCATATAATAAATGTACAGGGAATAAAAGTAGTGGGAAAATTATTAACCTTAAAAATATTGACCTTAAGAATCAGAAGGTTTCGAACTCATTAGCGAACATTTTATCTTGTAACAGTTTTAAAAGAGTATCTTCTTCTAAAGAACCATAGACTTAGACAAAAAAGAAAGGACCACAGGAGACCTGCAATTCAGTCTTCCCAATGCCAAACATAACTTCTGTGGTTCCTATATATTATATGGCAGAGTAGAAGGAACTAAGCAAACAGCAATGGAGATCACGAGCTGATTTTTATTAAGTCATGTCCTTTATTAAAAGATTTACTTATTTATTTTGAAAGTCAAGAGTCACAGAGAGAGAGAGGGAAGGAGACAAAGAAAGAGTGAGAGGGAGGAGCTGGACATTAGCATGGAGCTGGGTCACAGATGGAGCAGTTAGGACACTAAATGGCACCCATATGGAATGCTGGCACCACAGGTAGCTGCTTTACCCACTATGCCACAATGCCAGTCCCAAGGCATTTCATTTTCAAAAATTTATTTACTCATGTAATTTATTTGAAAGACAGATGAAAAGAGAGAGGGGAGAGAGAGAGAGAGAGAGAGAGATCTTCCATCTGCTGGTTCATTTCCCAAATGCCTCCAAAAGCCAGGGCTGGGCCATATTCAAGCTGATGACCCAAGTAGTTGGGTCCCTGTCATCTATGTACCAGGTGTTGTACATAGATGACAGGGACCCAACTACTTGGGTCATCATCTGCTGCCTCCCAGGGTGTGTATTAGTAAGAAACTGGATCAGAAGTGGAGCAGAGATGAATGCATGCACTTGAATACAGGAGACAAACATCCTAAGCAGAATCAACCATTGCAGCAAATGCTGTACCCATTCCATTTTGTTTAGCTTTCATATTTCTATATAATAAAATAATTAAGCTAATAATCAGCATCCCTTAAAATCCCTAGGTTATTGTCTTTCTAATTCTACTAGTGTGAAATTCACTACATTTTTGATAGTCTGATTCTCCAGTTTAGAGAATATTCTTGAATCCTTGTATCTTTTCTCATTTCTGTTCAGTTTTTGCCCATGATGAAGAAAATACCAGTTTTACTCTTTCTCCCAAAGCCTTTTCCCAACCTTCAGACTTACAGAATGTTTCTTGTCTATCATTCTTTCCTTTTCTAAGTAGAAACAAATGAAAATGTAACACATCTACTTTTTTTTATTATTATTATTTTTGACAGGCAGAGTGGACAGTGAGAGGAGAGACAGAGAGCAAGGTCTTCCTTTGCCGTTGGTTCACCCTCCAATGGCTGCCGTGGCCAGCGCGCTGCAGCCGGCGCACTGCGCTGATCGGATGGCAGGAGCCAGGTACTTCTCCTGGTCTCCCATGGGGTGCAGGGCCCAAGGACTTGGGCCATCCTCCACTGCACACCCAGGCCACAGCAGAAAGCTGGCCTGGAAGAGGGGAACCGGGACAGAATCCAGCGCCCCGACCGGGACTAGAACCCAGTGTGCCGGCGCCGCAAGGCGGAGGATTAGCCTAGTGAGCTGTGTCATCTATTTTAATGACAGCATATGGATTGCCTTGAGTGAACAGTTGAACTCTAGATGTTTAAGGTTTCAGCAAAACTATATTTGGCCTGGGGTGGGGGAAATGACCATTTATTCATTTACTCAAACATAGTTCTTTTCCAAATACGTATTCCACATGGCCTTCAGAATAATTACCCAAAAATTCATAACTAACCAATTGTCTGCTTTATATATTCTCTTGAGCCTTCTTCAATGGCTGTGGATAAAATCCAAAATTCCTAGTGTTTCACAAGGGACTCGTTTCCTGACTTTGGTTTGCTGTTTTGCTACTCCACACCTCAGTGTTCGGTCAAGCTCAGAATTATCTTTGGCTCCTAAGCCAGTAGCTACTGTTACTTACTTTAGTTTTCTTGTTGAAACTGCTGCTGCTTCACAAGATTAATTTATATTCATTGTATAAAGCAGCAATAAATGAGAAGTCTCCAAAAGTTCATGGAAATTGCACATGGTCTTTTACTTTCCTTTTCCACGAACTTTTTAAGTCACTTTGTATTACCCCTCAGGAAACCTTCCCCAGCTTCTTTAATGCCTTCAGATGAGATTGAATCTCCTTCTCATGGCCTCTATCAATCAGTGCAAATATCATACCATTGACTTACTGGAGTGATTTACCAATACCATTTCTGATGGATTCTTTCCCATTAGCTTCTCAGTTACTTGGGAATAAGAGCTCTGTCTTCCTTGTCTCTGGATCCCTCTGTTCAGCACGATGCGTGGCACATACTAAGCTATTAATAATAATTCCATGATGGGCACATGACTATGTGTCTATTAATTAGGGCAAATTGCCAGTATGTGGTAGATATCTGATTAGTCTGTGCCTCACACAGATTAATCAAATGTCCTTGATCTGTGTAGGATCAGTGATAAGGACATTAAAACAATAAAAAAAAGGCGCCTATTTAGATTGCCAGATAATCTGACACTTAACTTGAAGGAACACTGTGACACATGGTGGATGTTTTTCACAATTGTGTGGCGTGTTCCAGTTTCAAAGAGCATCCCAAGTGATGCAACTTGAAAGTGGGAGGAGGGCCGCACATCCTTGGAGCTCCTCCTGAGTTCTGTTGTTGGAAGGGGGTGGAAAATGGGGAGTTGCTGTATAGATGGCTGCGCACACTTGCCAGGGGGGCTGTGTTCAGCCTCTCTTTAGTCCTGCCAAAGTGGAGGTGGTGCATGGAGTATGGTCTGCAAAACAGCAGATGAGGTTGGCTTGGTCCCCATGGAAACCAGATCTCCCATTGAGAAGTAAACATATTTGGTACTTTTGTAATCAGAACTCATCCCGAACTGAAAAACAATCCATTTTTTATGGTATTTGTATTGTCTTAAGAGAATCATTCTTCTCAGCTTCACTGGAATATACTTCTAATTCTATCACTGACTTTATGAAGCCACCCTCACTTTAATATTTGACAAGAGATTTAAAAACTTCCTCACTTAACTTTGTGATCAGTACTCTGTAGATGTCTGGAAAAGTCATGGTATTCTATTGTTTGGGAATGAAGCATGATAAAATGACCAACACAGCCAAAGTATATCACTATTTACTCTGTATCTCCACCTAGAGGCAAAGACATCTCAGTTTCACAAGACTTTCACAATGAAAATAAAGCTAATTGAAACAAAATAAAGAATGTCTTGATCATAGCCCAGGTGACATTATTTCAGTGGAACTTTTAAACATGTGTTGTACTTGAAGAAAATGATCTTTCATCCTAATATATTGATTAGTTGGCCTTTAAGAACTGTTGAGACAAAAATCAGTGTTATCTCTTAAAATTCTCTCTATATTACATTTTTATCTATTCACGTAAAATAACCCTACAACTATTATCATTAAAGTTGTAGAATTTTATTAAAATGATGAAGTATATAACAACACATAATCTAGAAAATTCTACTCAGTGTCCTGCTATAATAAGAATTTTCATCATTCTTACATGTAGCAATAATCTGATTTCACCTCGGCACTCTTGTTTTGAGAAAACTAAAATTTTGCCTATTGATAATATTTTTATGAGGCTAAAGCACTGAGTCATGAAATGAAAATTCAGCTCATTAACTAGATGTTAGTGTAAAAACGTAGATATTTCTAAATAATGAGATATTTGACATATTCTAGGCAAATAGTTGATATGATTTCTCTTTATTTCAATATATATCTTTAGAATTATCTAAATCAAAGCAATGTAAAACAATTCTCATAAACATAAATTCATCCTTCTAATATATATTTACATGTGAAGACTCCAGAATCACTATGTCTACAACTTGGAAGATTTTTCTAAATCATCCCAGTATACTAGCCCATCTTATATGATTGGTTTTTAACATCATTTATAGTAATTGGCATCTATTTATTTTTAATAGCTCATAAACACCAGGAATTCTTGCCACTGTCTATTAGGCTTGTATAAATTTTTAATGGGATATCTTTCAATAATCTATGTTGTTGTGATGACTGATGGTGATATTATAGAAACTTTTCTAACATTTTTGTTCTAAATGTCAATAGCATTTTGTATCATGTTTCAATGTAACATAATGTTTCAAAGTCACTACAACTATCTTCACAAACTTAAAAAGAAAAAGATTGAAAAGCACTTTTCATGTGTACATGCTGTTCTGGAACAGAGTATTTCAGATGCGATCTACGAAACCTGAGACGAGGACAAACCTCAGCTGCAGCAGCTTTTGACCTTGCTCAATTCCAGGCCTGAAGGGGCCAGGGATAGCCAGGATTTCTTCTAGCTTATTTGCCCACATTATTTTTTTTTTTTACAATTACTTTCCTAATACCCTGACCTGCTCCAATCTCTGCTACTTAGGCAGGCTTCAGTCAATCACAAGTTCCAATGTCCTCTCTTCCTTGCTATCATATCATACTTCCTTTTGGAAGTTTTATCTACTTCAGGAGACACTCCTGTCACTGGAAAGGAACATAATAAAATTAATACATGAATGCCGATATTATAGATCCACAGTGTACTAGTTATCTGAGTCATCAAATTCAATGACCTTTCCAATTGAAGAATGTCCTCTTAAACGGTATCAAATAATAATTCCCCCACCTGGATCAGGGCACATCTTATGACTGAAAATTTGCTCCTTCCAAGGTCCTCCAAGTGAATTTAACATTCTTCAGGGATAGTTTTTAGAAGAGTCTTTCTTCTTGCAACATGAACATACTAGCTAAAGTTTTGCTCTCTGGAGAAACGAGTCATTTCTTCTATTATTCATTCTGTACATAATAAGAACATAAATGGCTGCTCTTTAGTTTCATCTGTGATGCATTGCTTACTATAGGAATATTTTCTACACTTGTCAAAGAAAGCAACTGACAAATTGAGGCCAGAAATGTAAATGGTTTCCCAGCTAGCTAAAACTTGGTAGTATAGCATAATTACATTAAGTAAACTACCAGACTGAGGCACTTTAGGGATTTGCTTGCCATATAACCACTTCCCAGTTTCTATCCACTATCACATACTATATTGATCAATACCCAGTGAAAAGACAGAAAACTCAACAGTTATTTTAGCAGAGCTGGCTGAACACAAATAATTCTCAATATACCTAAAGCTGTCAAAGGGTCAAGACAAAAATGGAATACTAAGCTATTACAGAGGTTGCATTTGCAGGAAGTACCTACCACTCACACGGTTGGAGAGATAAATAGGAGAGGAACAGGTTAAGCTGTTGAGTATCACATCAAAGTGCCTGGGTTCAATTCCTGGCTCTGGCTCCCAATTCCAACTTCTTGTTAATGCATACCATGGAAGGCAGCATGTGATAGCTGGAGTAGTTGCGTCCCTGCCAACCTCATGACAGACCTGAATAAATTTTTAGACTCTGGGCTTTAGCCTGATGCAGCTCAGACAGTTGCAGGCATTTGGGTAAGCAAAAGAGCAAATGGGAGTTATATCTATCTATCTATCTATCTATCTATCTATCTGTCTGTCTATTTCTATCTCTTTCTCTAAAATACATAATTTTTAAAAGAAAACTTAATAGCTTTGTTGAAGGTCCTCTGAGCTGGGGTTAATTCTGAGCTCAAAGAAGGAACCCAGGGACTGCGATTCAGACCAGTGAAGAGCTGGTCCTACCCAAATGATTTTAGTGTTTCTAAGATGCATGAAAAGTCTGGTTCTATTGGCTTTGGAAAAACTGCAAACTGGATTCAGCTGCCACTACTGGAACAAGTCATCCCTGCAGGGATAAATACTGAAACCGCGGAGACCATGACTGCAACAGAAAGCGGATAGGAGCACATAGGCAAGAACATGTCCCTTTTGCTTCTCCGAGATTGTCAGGATTCCTTGCAAAATCTCAATTCACAGAGCCTAACAGGGAGCCAGCTGTCACATGGGAAATGCGGTTTGTAGAGCCCCAGCCTGAGCTTTATGAAGACCCATATGAGGGTGGGTGTTGAAAATGAGAGACAATAGCTTAATAACTGACACACTTACTTCATTGTGTTTTTAATTATTTGCATAGATAATTGCCTTTTAGCTTGAGAAATCCTCCTTGAGGATAGGAAATGCATTTGTAACCTTTCCATTATCCATATTTGGGAGTTGCTATTAAATAAATGTATGATGCACGATTAAAGATCATATCTTTATCCACATTAAAATCATTCTGTTAGATACATTGATTGTTCCAGTTTGCAGAATTTTAACTCCCTACTCCCTACACAGACACACACACACACACACACACACACACAAATAATGCTGAGTCTGTTATCATTCACAGCTTTTGGGTCATGGGCAAATTTGATATAATTACCTATTACTATAAATACTTAATATGAAATGTATTGTAAAACAGTTTTCTAGGGGTTGGCATGGTTGTGTAGCAGGCTAAGGTGCTGCCTGAGACACGCGCATCCCATATGAGGTCAGGTTCAAGTACCAACTGCTCCACTTCCAATCCAGCTTCCTGCTAATACACCTGGGAAAACAGCAGAAGATGGGCCAGATGTTTGGGCCTCTTCCATCCACGTGGGAGAACCAGATAAAATTTCTGGCTCCTGACATCATCCTGGCACAGCTCTGGCTAATGTGGCCATTTGAAGAGTGAACCAGAAGAAGAAAGATCTATCTTTCTCCCTCTCTCTCTCTCTTTCTCTGTCTCTCTTTCTCTCTTCTTTCTCTGTCTCTGTCTCTCTCTCTCTTTCTCTGTCTCTCCCTCTTTGTAAATTTGCCTTACAAATAAATAAACAAATCTGTTTTAAAAGTCCTTTAACTTTAAAGAATATTAAAAAAAAAAAAAAACTCTAAAGTGCTGCTTGCTAGTTGGACACAGGTGCTTGTGCCTCGCCCTGGAGATTCTGATAAAGTAGGCCTTGAGTGACACTTGGGAACTTGCATTTCTAACAAGCTGATGGATATACCAAAGCTGCCCATCTGTGGACCATATTTTTAGCCACATTGCTTTAATAAAATGTCAGCATGTGACAGTATTTTAAAATTGCATTATGTTTTAATTCCATAAACATTTATTAGGCCTATAGTACACATAAATCACCTTGTTGGGAACTGCAAGAAATTCAACAATGATTTGAGCTATAGTCTCTCTTCTCAAGGATTTTTTAATTTAACAATTTAGCATAACACTTAGAAGCATAAAATAAGGACAAAAATAGGGGGAAGGACATTCTTTGAGATACACAGAAGAAGGCATAAAAATCAGAAATAGTAGCCTTCTTTGTGGTTCGTGATATCATAGTTGATGTGGGGAACTTGATTATAAATCAAGGCTTAGCTGTTTTGGATATCCCATTGCAGATCAGCATTATTTGGCCTCAAATAATTTCATCTGTACTCTAGCATCTAAATTATTTTGGCAATTACCCTTCAGTCAGATATCCTCCTTTATCTTCATGATAGAATTTGAAAAGCAAACAAAATAAGGCAAGATAAGTTGGGACACATTTCTAAAAGCAGAATGAAAGAGAAAGTGAAAGAATTGAGGATTTCTCTCTTTATTCCTGATTCTAAAATGCCCCAAAGTTATTACCAGAGCACTAGACTTTTGCCATAGTGTGTAAATCCATAGTTCATCTCCTTATGGTCAAAGACTGTACTCAGGGTGGCCAGGTCCTTTGTTCAGAAAGAATCCAGTGAAGGGACAAGGATCAAGCAGATCAAGTCAGTTCCTCTGGAGGAAAGCGCCAGAAGCAAATACCAGAGTAAACCCATCTCACATCTTCAGATGTTAAGACCAATAATTTATTTGGAATACATTATTTGTACATTTATGAAAATGAACAAAAATATAACTAGAACAACTAGACCAAATTATTAAAACATTATGATTATCCCTTTTGTTTTCCTTCATTTTACAGGGAAGGGGATAAAAAGTGGCTTTAAGAGAAAAAAATTGTTTAAACCAAAAAATATTTGGATAAATAATATGTTTGCAAAAGTCCACCAAAATTTAAAAGAGCATAAACAGTATAGTTTGAGGACTCTTTTAGCCCAGTTTGAAATAGCATGTAATATGCCAACATTTTTCACATTATAGTACATTCAAATTCTTATTTCATACTTATAGCACATCTTTAATCCTTTGGCCTTGATTATACAAGATATCAAAGACACCTGAAAATTAAATATGATTGAAACATAGCTTTAAAATGTTCCTAGCACATACCAATACAAAATATTATAAATCTAAGGTAATTGACAACTCGCAATGATTTAAAAAAAATTTTTTTTAATTTATTTTAAAGGCAGAGTTACAGAGAGAGAAAAGATACTGAGAGAGAGAGAGAGAGAGAGAGAGAGAGGGAGGGAGAGAAAAAGACAGAGACAGAGAGAGAGATTCCTTATGCTGGCTCACGCCCCAAATGAGCACAGCTACCACAGCTTTGCTAAGCGGAAGCCAGGAGCCAGGAGCCAGGAGCTTCTTCCAGGTCTCCCACATGGACTTGAGCCTTCTTCCACTGCTTTTCCCAGGCCATTAACAGGGAACCGAATTGGAATTGGAGCAGCTGAGACTCAGACAGACAACCACCTGGGATGCCAGCATCCCAGACTGAGGCTTAACATTCTACACCACCATGATGGCCCTCTCGCAATGATCTTGATATGGTTCAGATCATCAAACAGGGTATACAAATTAAGTTCCATCTGAAAAACTCATTGCATACTTGATAGTTCTGTTGGCAGAGCTATCTTCTTGACATCTTCAACATAAATTGGATATCAAAAATGCAATGTCTGTAGATAACACTGGCACTATAGAATGACAGCATTCTTTCTTTACTGCCTAATTGTTACAAAGGATGACTTAAGACCTATAAGCTTTTGTGTATGTGTCTGCACAAGTGTGTACATATTTCACCATCCTGATCCCTTGCTTCTTCCATATGTTCAGATACCTGGATATTCTCCATTCTTTACATTCTCACAGCACCAGTTAACTGTGAAGCACAGAGGTTGACTTTCAGATTTCATGGTAGAAGGAGGAAGATCTTGGGATTATTTTGATTATTCTGTCAGTGGTTTTCAGCTTTGATTGCCCATTAGAATTTTCTGTAGAACAGAAGAGCTCACTTTTTTGGCCAGAACCTCACAGATGATTATGCAGTACGGTCAGGTTTGTAGAGCACTAGTTTAACCACTGTGAGGCAGGTGTTGGACCTGTCCGTTAAGATGCACTTCGGGATGTCTGCATGCTGAATTCCAGCAGCCTGCTGATGCAGATCCTGGAAGGCAGCAAGTGGGGCTCAAGTCTCTGGATCCCTGTCACCCAGAGGGGAAGAATGACTGAGTTTCTGGCTCTCAGATTCCACCTGGCTTAGCCCTGGCTGCTGTAGGCATTTAGGGGGTGAACGAGAGGGTGACAGATTTCCCTATTTTTCCACCTTTCTGTCTCTCTATCTGACTCTCAAATAAACAAAAGTGAAATGAATAACTATGTAGTATTACATTGTTGTACTACCTTCTTGCTGCTTTTCCATCCAATTCATTTTACCAAGATCCTGCCAACTTCTGATAAGGACACCTGTTGAGTCCATTAATAATGACAAAAGGGCCGGCACCGTGGCTCACTTGGTTAATCCTCCACCTGCGGCGCCAGCATCCCAAGTGGCGGCTGCGTTCTAGTCCCGGTTGCTCTTCTTCCAGTCCAGCTCTCTGCTATGGCCCGGGAGTGCAGTGGAGGATGGCCCAGATCCTTGGGCCCTGCATCCGCATGGGAGACCAGGAGAAGCACCTGGCTCCTGGCTTCGGATCAGCGTGGTGCGCCGGCTGCAGCACGCCAGCCATAGCAGCCACTTGGGGGTGAACCAACGGAAAAGGAAGACTTTTCTCTCTGTCTCTCTCTCTCTCTCACTGTCCACTCTGCCTGTCAAAAAAAAAAAAAAAAAAAAAAAAAGCATTTAATGCCATTTTCTCAACACTGGCTACACATCAGAATCACCTGGAGAGAGCTTTAAGAAATTGCTGATGGCCAGCCCTTCTCCCGGCAATGTCAATATTAAACCGGGACCGTGTAAATAATTCCAATATATCTTTGGAAATGAGAAGTGCTACTGTAATGATGCTCTCATAGCCATAAAACAGAGTTCTGTGGGAAAAGAAAAGCCTTTGAGTGAGAGGTAACACTTAATATTGATCGAGAATACTCATTAAGAATTTACGGTATGGCAGACCCTTTACGTGAATTCATTTAATTATCAAAATAAACCTTGAAATAGGTGATATGATCCCCTTTTTACAACTGAATAAACTGAGTCACAGAAAAATTAAAGAACTCACACAAGGTCAAGTATGTGACAGAGCTCAAACTAGAACTCAGGAAATCTAACTTCAAGGTTTATTCTCTCAAATCCCATACTATTTTTCCTAAAGTACATTAAAGAAAGTACATTAAAATAAATACATTACTGTAAAGGGACAGAATGATCAGGACTGAGTAGTGTTTACAAATAAATGCTTTGAAGCTTCTTAGGTGCCTGTTGAAATCCTTGCTCTGTCATGAATTATCCAGGTTCTATTTTTTCACACATGCAATTAGAATAAAAATGACACTTGTTACACAGAGTTGTTGTAAGGTAAATGTGAATTAATCCATGAATATCAATAATGATGGCTGTTGTATGATTAAAAAAAGACTACTAGGAAACTGAAAATGCCTGGTTGTGGAATAGGGGAGAATCCAATGTGCTGGATTATGGGGTGCACAACAAACTAAATAGTGTGAGCATACTTCCAAGTTTAAATGTCTGTGCTTGGAATACTTACCTTGGGGACACGATCACACTGACTGGGCCATTAGAGTGGAGTCTCCATGACTGAATGCTGCTGGCTTTATAAGGAAAGAGACCACACAGTTATAGACAGACACACTGTTCCTCCCATGATGTGTGTTGTCGGGGGCACACCTACAGAGCCTGCACCATGCTATTTGACCTAGTACCTCCAGAACCGTAAACCCAAATCGACCTGCTTTCTTCATAAATATGCCTGCCTCAGATATTTTGCTATGCAAGTAGTAACCAAAAAAAATCTATATAAACCTCTTATCATTTTGCAATAATTCATAGCATGTGCTTTACTCTTTCATAGGTCCTAGTTTGCACAATAGAGATGCACTATACTTAAAATATATCAAGTTTGTAAAAAAGTGAGGAGTTTTACAAGGAGAATCACTTCAGGGGCTTTGAGTTGGGCAGTGTCATACTGACAAAAAATATGTGTGCTTTGTAAAAATATCTCATGCAACAATATTGGAGGGACTGCAAATTTATGCAATTTTATAACTTACATAAAGCAAAGCAATGTAAATATGTGCTTTGAAAGACAGAGTGGGGCCTTTATGGATATAAAATAAAAGAAAGGTTGAAAATGGGATGTACACTAGTGAGGCTGAATCTTTAATCTTTGAAGGCAGGGATTAAGCAAGGAATTGTTTCATTATTAAGGCCATGTGTGGCCCGAAACACATGAAAAGATCAGGCCCAAATAAATTTGGCCAAAGTGCCAGTGGTGTGTGGGTTTGGATTTTTCTCACTGCAGTAAACAGTAATCCAGGCCAGAGTAGAAAAACCAGTGTCATATCTCAGTTTTTATGACCCATGGCCTGGGAATAGGGTCTAGGTGAACAAGCTCATCTGTGTGATAACAGAAGGAAGGGAGAAAAGAGGAGAAGGAGAGAAGTAATTGCTGTCAGATCTTGTAAAAACTGCCATTCATCTGCAAGGGGGCAGGCATGCAGCTCCTGTGAAAAGCAGTAAGCCTGTGTCCTTACCATTACCTTGGTGATTTTCTTGTGGATAAAATTCTCAGCCCAAGATTCCTTTAAAAAGACATATCACCTCTCACATAACATTCCAGAAACATGGCAAATAAGTGTGACTGGGAAGTGAACCTGTGACTGGAAAGTGGAGCCAGAATTTCTGCATTCCTTAAAAGTACCCATAGTTCCTTTAATTATACTTAGGGCTTGTAAACAGGAAAGTGTTTTACAGATGTAGAAAATCCAAGAGGTGAGCCAAAAAAATAAAATAAATATATGGTTTGGCAAAATCAAACTAGATTAAAGAAACAAGATTTGCGTAGAGAGAGAAATATTTTGGAGGAATAGTATCAACGATGGAATCATATGAAAAAGGCTACTTAGTTGGGAACCCTTTGAGACTGAGGGAGAGATTGTCAATTTTGATAAATACAGCAAACATGCAGGAATTAAAGTGGGAGGAAAGACTTATTTTTAAAAAAATTAAATTAAGGACACAAAATTTCCTTTACCTATCATCACATTTTCAAACTTTGCTTCCAGAAAGACAGAGAGACATCACAGAGTCCATTATTTCTGTTACGACTACTGAAAACATTATTTTTATAATTCTCTCAACTGTATTTCTACTATTAAATATCTCCATCTTGTTTTACTAATACCTATTTGCGTAAATTCCAAGGTTTTACAGATTCTACTGTTGCATAGCTCTTAGCCAGATTTCCATCTATGTAACATTTGATGCCAAAATTAATCTTATATAGCTTGGTAGTGAATAGGGCCAGCAATTGAAGTAGTTTTGAGAGAAAGTTCAGTTGTGTTTAAAAACATCTGCAGAGTACAATTCCCTCCTCAGCATCTAGAAAGCACAGATGAAGTTGATTGAGGCCATTAGACATGAGGTACTCATATTTCAATCAAAGTTATTCCACTAGAAGTAAGAATTTGTTCTGTTCATTAGCAATTAATATGCAGCTTATCACTTGATTCATTAGCACACTTGTGTGAACACAACAAGCTTGTTATCTAATTTGCCTTCCCAGAATCCCTCTCACCTCTCCCTCTCCCTGGCAGGAAGTCACTGTGGTGACATCTGTTTCTCGTAGAGCTATCAAGAACGATAAGCAGCTTCTAGTGTTGCTTAAGTCATGGATTTTTCCCCTTTCCTACAACAGCTAATGTGCTCCTTTTCTGCCATATGGAATAGATAAATACCAGAACCTAAAATATCAGAATAAAAAAGAAATGGGAATGAAACTCTTTGAACACTGACCATGAAGGAAGTATTTATGAAGTATGTTCAAAGGTGTCTGAGCTTTTGCGTTTTTGTTATTAGTTACCACATCAAAAATGTTAGCTGGCAAATTTTTCTTTTATCACCCTATTCAAACCTTAAACCTCAAATGGTCACAAAGAGTCAAAACCATGCCATTTTCAGTTATTTATTGTTGCATTACAGAAAAAAAAAACATAAATTATGTGACTTTACATAACGTAACATTTTATAATTATCTTAATGAACCCGTAGCTTGATTGACCTTAGCCTGGTGGTCTCAATCGGAGTGTCTAATGCATTACAATGAGACGTTGGCTGTAGGAGTAGTCATCTCAAAACTGGGCAAGGTAACCATGAGGGCCTATTGCTGAGGCTGGCTGCTGACAAAGGCTGTTGGCTGAAAGCTCAGTTGAGGCTTTAAACTTGAACACTTAGCTCATCCACTCCATACAGGGTTTCTCATGACATAGTAGCTTGGTTTCAAAGGCGAGTGTCTCAAAAGCAAGTGTTCCATGACACCAGGCAATAAATGACAAAATTTCTAATGACTCAGATTCAGAAATCATGTGGCATCACTCTCATCATATTTTGTTCAAAACTGACTCACAATGTCAGCCCAGATGGAGATACACAAGGACCTGAACACAGGAAGTATGTCTCACTGAGAGGGAGCAGGAGTCCATCTTTGAAGATTAGTTACCATGTCTCAAATTAAAACACATGGAAAGCTACAGAGAAATTCTATATAAAAATATTCAAAGAATTTATGGATCCAGGGGCCCAATTTGATATACAATATTCTGTTTCATTCTAAGACTACATGAAATTCAATTGTATTGGATTTCATCTTCATGACCATATGTTAACATAAATATGTTTAGTAAATAAAGTTTCACATTACTATCATTACACAGTAATATTTATACTTTAGATATAATTTTTCCTTCTTTTCAATATTTGTCATTTTAAATAAAACAGCTTGCATTTATTAAACATTAATATATTGTAGGAATTGTCATTTTTTGTATATCAGAGTAATTCAAAAATTTAATGGAAAAGTAGAATCAAAGGATGTTTATTTGCATTCAAAATAAATTGAAATCCAAGTATACTTTTAGTCATAAGAGATATTTCTGTGAACTTTTTGAAGACACCTCATATGCATAGAGTAATAAATTACGTAATAAATCTATAAAAGAAGTGCCATTATTATCCCTACTTTATAGATGGAAGGCCAGAGTATAATAACTTAATCATAATCAGCAACTGATAGAATTGCAACTACTCTAAGAAATCTGTATTCAGATCTCATAATTTGAAATATAATAGCTGCTTCAAAGTCCTAGCCAAAATATCTCGGTAAATAGTAACATGGGCCTGTTACCTTGTAATGAAATCTGGGCCAAGGTTGTTTGTTTTTTGTGTTTTTTTTTTTTTGATTTTTTTTAATTTTTTTACAGGCAGAGTTAGACAGTGAGAGAGAGACACACAGAGAAAGCTCGTTGGTTCACCCCACAAATGGCCGCTGCAGCCGGCGCGCTGCACCAATCCGAAACCAGGAGCCCGGTGCTTCCTCTTGGATAGTGTCTTTCTCTCCAGCCACAGACCACCAGGAACATACCTGTAGTAGGAAAAGTTAGATTTATTACTCATTACAGTGTGAAAAAACACACAACATAGGAACTTAGAATGTCTCAGTACAAGGGTTTTTGCAAGAGCCTATTAGGATTTGTCTTTGAATGGGTGACTCTGGACAGTGTATAAGGAAGCCAGGATTTGTTCTAGATTCAATACCATCAAATAGAAGAGACAATTCTATGATTGGGTATCTCAAAAATCTTATCTACAAGAAAGGCAAACTACAGAAAGATGAAGCAGTAATTGCTTAAAAAAATTGAAGGTACTCATATTATCCAAGAGTTGGAGATGTGTGGTATCTTGTGCTTTGCACAGTGACCTTGTTTTTGTCTGTGACCGTTGAAATTATGAAATGCTTATTTTTATATTCCTTTGTCATGACCTCAGAGTGACTGACCTCGCCTGATGTTGCTGTTCTGTGAAATTGTTTATGTCCAACAGCAGAACAGCATGGACTGTCTGTCAGACCAATTCCTGGATGTCAAGGGCTGCTACCTTTTTTCCTTTTTTATTTCTCAGTAGATTGTATTTTGCGAAAATATTCAAAAACAGGAGGCCTTCTTTATTTTAGTAATTATTATTTTTTTTAATATCTGAGTTGCTGAATCAAAACAAAGAATCTAAACAAAAACACCATATTCATAGCTTGAAATCCCAAATTGGCCATTCGTCTGAAATTCTTTCAAGTTCAGGAGGATCTGTATCTGTGAATGTGATTTTTTAAGTAAAAACATTTTATAAAAGATCATCTTGTTAACTATTTCTATATAGTAGGCATTTTATTTTAAAGTGTGTTATTATATTTTAGTGGAAAATTTTTCTCTAAAAGAACAAATCATGTTTTTTTACTGGAACTAAAGGGGAAAAGTTTCACAGTTAACAGTAGTGACAGGTTTTATATTAATTGGGCACATGTTTTAACATTCATACTAAACTATTTTTTTCATTAATCGCTTTTGGCATCATTACCTGTGACATTTACATTGCAAGAAAAGACCAAGAATTTTGAAACCAGATGTACTGAGAGGTCAACATGATACATGAGATTCATAGCAATTCTATTCCTTGGTAATTGTTAGTAATGCATTGCAAACAAATAGACTTGCTTTTCCCCTACTCAGCATCTTGGCTGACTTGGTTCAATGTCATTAAGATTTGTGACAGGTTCCAGAAAATCGGATTGGATACCATTCAGCAACAGCTAGAACTCAGGCTTTGGATAAAGAACAATACAAGGTAATTCAGTGAGGTAGAGGGAAGGGAAGGGAAGGGAAGGGGAGGGGAATGGAGGGGAGGGGAGGGGTATTGGAGGGGAGGAGGGGGGAGGGGGAGATTCTTCCTAGTTTTTAGAATGATAAGTTCTAGCTTCTCTGAGTGCATATTTCTGATAATCCTTCAAGACTCAACTAGTTTTCACTATTTCCATGAGCTCAATACTGCTCTTTGTGGCCCCTAAAATCCTGTCAATAATTCTATCATATTTGTTTGCTTGTCTCCCCCACAACCCTGTAATCTCTTCAAGAACAGAGCCATTCATTTCCTTACCTCACTGCCTAACAGAACATCTGGCATCTAATGGGTGTCTAAAAAATTCCTGTTGGATAAAACAATGAAAGCATATTAGTTTTATTCTCAGTTCACGAGTAAACTGGCTTAAGAATTTTCTTTCTTATAATTGCAAAGGTTGTCATACTAGCGGGAATGAAATTGCAATCTAATTCCATGACAGCAAACAATAAAACATCAGTTTACTTTAAAAATAGTGATTTTCTAACTTATGCAAGATCCAACATATTAATCCTTGATGTAAAGTTACTATTTTTTTTCTTGTTGCTGTATGCAGAAGACAAGATGTTTTCTAAAGACTGTTTTGTTGTTTTGGTTTTGGAATTTGTTTTAGAAAATATAAAACAGGTGCAGATCATCTGTAGTCATTTAAAGAAACTTACAAATGAATTTTTGAGTGTATATTTTAGAAAACACATGCAAAGTTAGCTAATTTCCAATGCAAATAAAACAAATATTGATATTTATAAATACCACATGAAAAGTCTTTAAATTAATATCAGAACTTCAAAAAATCAACTCCAATGCCTAGAGTGCTAAGAGAAGAACAAATGAAACAAATGTGTTAATTCACAGATATTTATAGCCATATATAACTCATTAAATAATGTTACTAAACACTGTTACTCAAAGCAAATTAAAAGTTATGCTTTTGAAATCATACCTTACAAAAAGAACTATCATTCCATACATTAGCATGTGAAAAATTATAGAATTTTCTTTGTTACCTTCTCCTGTTATTACTCATTGAGAATTATTTTTTTAATTTATTTGAGAAACAGCTAGGGAACTCCCATCTACTGGTTCACTCTTCAAATGGCCACAACAACTGGGACTGGGCCAGGATGACACCAGCGGTAAGAACTCAGTCCAGATCTCCAATGTGAGCAGCAAGAATTCAACTGCTTGAGCCTCCACTGCTGCCACCAAGGTTTGCATTAGCAGGAAGCTAGAGTCAGGAGCTGTAGCTGCATATCAGACCCAGGCACTCCAATATGGGATGCATGCATCTTAACTACTAGGCTAAGCTCCACTCTCTCATTGCTACTTTTAACTAAAACAACACCAAATTACTGCCAATAATTCACATAGCACCAATTAGTAATAATTGCATCAGCTGTAATTCTGAATGGACTGCTTGATCTCTTTCTCAGAATCTCATTATATGGTATGTATAAAACAGATCTTATTGGATTTCCTAAATATTTAGAGGAGAATGTCAAGAAAAGATCCCCTATGAAGGGTCATTTTTATTTATTAAAGGGAGAACTTAGAAACATTTTTTCATTTTCTTCATAAATATCTTTTCTATCATGATTGAATTAATTGATTAAGTGAATTATAGACGATTCAATGAAATGGAATTTATTACTCAGTTTAGAGGATGGGAACTAGTTCAATTTGATGAAAATTAGCTTACATAATTAACAACCTAAAGAAGTTATCCATTTAAGAAGTATTAATGAAGTTAACAATCAGTTGCATAATTAATATCAATATGAAGCTCAACACTTAATTTATGTATTTGCTTGGAACCATATTTCTGAGAAATGGAGAAAAATGAACTCCCAAAACTGAGGTTGTACATATACTTTCTTCACTTTTTCTTTAGAGCCTCAGTTGCAAAAAAAAAAAAAAAAAAGGTGCAATAGTAAATACTTTTTTATTACTATATAGGAGACAGATGGTAAGTTCTTTGGAAATATTTTAGACCATTGTAGAGAGAAATAATCTGATGCTAATAGAAATCTCAAAGAATTGCCACAAAAGAACACTTAAATCTTGACAATTGGAAGTGTTCCTTATATTAAATGCCATCATTTTATCAAAAATGTCTAATGATAACATGAATATTTGAAAATTGTATCCTATTTGTAACAAATACTTAATAATTTGTAGGCCAAGCATGATTATTTGCTAAATCAGCATTTGTGACTAAGGTTTCTGATGATTAATGGAAGAAATAGAGTAACTGTAACTGGCCTCTGGGTGTGAGATATTAATAACTTCTTTATGTAATGTTTCCTACATGTCAGGTATATACTTCATGGTAACAAGTTCAATTCAGATATGTTAGGTATTTGACGCATTTACAAAACTAGTCATATCAAAATTAGACTTCAAATACAGCCACATGCTGAACCTCTAAGCTCTAATATTCCTGCTGTAGCACATCTGATGGTTTCTTCTTTTACATCTGAGAGGGCTGAGGTCCACTGAGTTAAAATCACTATGTGCAAAGTATTTTTTCTCTGAATACCACAGTTTTCCAATTTTCTTGTTCTAGTCATCTTCTTATAAGACCTTTGTCTTTTTTTGAGGAGCCAACCTACTTTCTCCCTGCATAGGCCAACCTCAGACAAGATTCCAGGTCCACCTGATCTTGGGCTTAGGTCATTTGGCCAAAATAGAAAAACCCTGAAATATGTAAAGTAGGCAAGGGGGTTGTGTTTTTATGTCAACAAACCATTTGAAAGAGAGATCATAACAATATTGGAAAGAGGGAGAAATAGTTAAAATTAATCTAAAAAACAGAATCCTTGAAAGAGGAGGATGGTGTCAAATACTTGGAGAGTGATGTGTGACTCCTAAGTTGCCCTTCTACCATAACTGAATGTTGACATGTGTTGCTGTGGACTTGTTCTGAGAGGAGAAGTGTGGTGGGGGCAAGAGGCAAGGAATCACGACACAGACACTGGGAGTAGGGTGAAAGTGGGCCAGATGCGAGCAGCCCACAGACTTATTTATTTCAGTTGGTGCAGCAGCTTATACAGCTGAGGCAGCCAATCGGTCAAGGGGCAGTTTATGCCGTAACCGACCACTACCTGTTGCCAGGCAGGCTCCTTTGCCAGGTGGGTTCTGAAGCCATTTCCTGAGTAACTGATGCTTGCTTGCCAGTGCCATCTTGGCGTGGCCTTCTCATTCCATCACATTCTACACACTCCCCCACCACACGTTTCACACGTTGAAACCCAAAGCCTGCTGTGATGTTCAGAAGTGGATCCCTCATGGTGAGTTTAATGCCCTTTAGAGTAGAGATAGGCGAGAGCTTCACAGGTGTCTCAGTCCCATGCCAGGTGAAGATACAGTCAGACGTGGCTCCCTGAAGCTAGGAAGTGGGCCCTCACCAGGCATCTGACTTGTTCTTGTACTTTGCAGCCCCCAGAATTGTGCGATACAAACATTTGTTGTTTAAACCACCAAGTCGATGGTATTTTTGTTTTAGCAACCCAAGCTAAGACACCCTCCAATCTATTCACTCTTGCTCTTCCTATGTTGCAAGACAAGGCCCTCTGTGGTTTAAGTCAGTGGATTCCTTTCCCTCTCTCTGCCTGAGTCACCAGCAGCCTTCAGAGGGAAAGAGACATTTATTTATTTATTTATTTATTGACAGGCAGAGTTAGACAGTGAGAGAGAGACAGAGAGAAAGGTCTTCCTTTTCCATTGGTTCACCCCCCAGATGGCTGCTATGGCCCGTGCATCGCGCTGATCCGAAGCCAGGAGCCAGGTGCTTCTCCTGGTCTCCCATGCGGGTGCAGGGCCCAAGCACTTGGGCAATCCTCCACTGCACTCCTGGTCCACAGCAGAGAGCTGGACTGGAAGAGGGGCAACTGGGACAGAATCCAGCGCCCCGACCAGGACTAGAACCTGGTGTGCTGGCGCCACAGGTGGAGGATTAGCCTATTGAGCAGCGGCACCTGCCAGGGAAAGAGACATTTAAAGTCAGGTAATTATTCCTTTGAATATTCTGAGAAATCATTATGACTTGATATGAAATTCCTCCAAAGATTCTATCTGATAAGGCTGCCCTCTCTTTATGCTATCCTCCCTGGGTTCCGGGAACTGTCTCCTTCTCTTGACCCTTCAGAGCTGGTAGTGCAGACAGCCCTGTGCTGCTGTTAGCCCCAGACTACTGCACACTCTACATGGTTTCCCTAAGACCTATTGCAAAGAGTAGGCCTGAACAACAGGGAAGAATTAGTCAATAAATCATATCAGGCAAAAGATGGACAACACCACAGAGAAGTACATTGAAATTTAACATTTTTAAGGACTGTATTAACAATATCAATCTAGTGTGCAACCTAAAGAAGTAGTTATCTGGGGCCGGTGTTGTGGCGTAGTGGGTAAAGCCGCCACCTGCAGTACCAGTATCCCATATGGGTGCTGGTTCGAGTCCCAGGTGCTCCACTTCTGAACCAGCTCTTTGCTATGGCCTGAGAAAACAGTGGAAGATGGTCCAGATCCTTGTGCCCCTGAACCTCCATGAGAGATGCAGTAGAATCTCCTGGCTCCCAACTTCAGATCGGCTCAGCTCCAGCCATTGTGGTCATCTGGGGAGTGAACCAGTAGATGGAAGACTCTCTCTCTCTCTCTCTCTCTCTGCCTCTCTGTAACTCTGAATACAACCTTGAAAAAAAGTAGTAGTTATCTTTATCATATGAAGAAGTTCAGGCAATCAAGATCGTTAATGCGGGGCCAGCACTATGGCTCACTTGGTTAATCCTCCACCTGCGGCACCAGCATCCCATTTGGACCAGGTTATAGTCCCAGTTGCTCCTCTTCCAGTCCAGCTCTCTGCTGTGGCCTGGGAAGGCAGTGGAGGATGGCCCAAGTGCTTGGGCCCTGCACCCACATGGGAGACCAGGAAGAAGCACCTGGCTTCTGGCTTCGGATCAACATAGCTCCAGCTGTAGCGGCCATTTGGGGGTGAACCAATGGAAAAGGAAGACCTTTCTCTCTCTCTCTCTCTCTCTCTCTCTCTCTCTCGGTCTAAATCTGCCTGTAAAAAAAAAAAAAAAAAAAAAAAAAGACAAACTTGTGGGGGGCGCGCTGCACCAATCTGAGCCAGGAGCCAGGTGCCTCCTCCTGGTTTCCCATGTGGGTGCAGGGCTCAAGCACTTGAGCCATCTTCCACTGCCTTCCCGGGCCAAAGCAGAGAGCTGGACTGGAAGAGAAGCAACCGGGACAGAATCCGGCACCCCAACCTGGACTAGAACCCACGGTGCTGACGCCGCAGGCTGAGGATTAGCCAAGTGAGCCGCGGCGCCGGCTGACAAGTTTGTCTTTTTAAGAGTTGTAAATACATGGAGTCATGGAATCCATGGCCTTCTACTTTCCCTGAGCATAAAGATTTTGAGATTCAACCACTGGGTTACACATATGTCAGTAGTTTGTTCCTAACTGCTGGGAAATATGTGCTACATTGATGTATTTCAATTTGTGTATCCATGTGTATCCATGTACCTCTTGATGAACTATTGGATTATTTCTATATGTGGAACACAAATATTAAGGTAAGGTCTTTGGAGTGACATATACTTTCATCTCTTTGGGGTAAATACATAAGAATGGGATTATGGGATCATAGGCTAAGTAAGCTAGTAACTCACTAAATAGTTTTCCTTGTGCTAAGTAGTTATAAGTATCACCTTAGAACAAACATAGGAAGAAAGAATTTTGTTTTTCTTACATTTCACAGACATGAAAATTGAGGCCAAGAGAGATAAAGTAGTTTATCCAGGGATGCATGTCCAAGAAATTGTCAAGTCAGGATTTGAACCAATGCTTCAGTTTATGCTTAGAAAGCACAGCTTTATTTCACGTCCCTTATGCACCAGTCACTGGTCTAGGTCCTCAAAATTTAAGTCAAACCAAACTGACACAATCTCTGCCTTCAATGATATTGCACAGCCCTTAGATCTAGTATAGAATTAGGTGCCCAAGGACTGACTAAAACCATGTCCTCTGAGAAATGCAGAGAAATAAATGAGCTTAAAATCTGGCAGTAGATAATGACCATGAATCTGACTGGGAATAGGAAAGTTCTTCAGAGCCAGACTCCCCAGTTCTAAATTCAGATTCTACTACTTGTCAAGGCAGAGAACTTGCTCAGGTTGTATAACCTTCCTAGACCATTGTTTTCTTCTTTTTTAGAATAGAGGGTATCTTTCATGTGTGAATTCAATGGGTTAACATGATGCAGCATTTAGAACAGTATCTGGCATATAGGAGGAACTCACTAAATGTTAGCTATTAACAATATTAGGGACATATTGTCAATTCCAGTCCAAATCCCAAATTGGCCACTTGTCTGAAATTCTTTCAAGTTCAGGAGGATCTGTATCTGTGAATGTTTATTTATTTTTCTTCCTTGTTCCAGCAGAATGTAAGAAGGCATCTGTCAATATTAGAGTGCTGGAGCTTACCTGAAAACAATAAATGATGACATTTGGATTTCATATCATGGCTGGAGATTTAAGATTCAGCTTCATAGTGATAGAATAATTATCAGACATGCATATATAACGGTATAACTTTGAAAATGTCACCTCCATATTTATTGGCTTATCTGCCCATGTAAACGTACTAAGTTCTAATACAATACCATTCCATTTCTTTAGCTCTAGTTTTCAAATAAGAAAGGATGACCATGTCAAGAGCAAGCTTAGCATTAAAGTTAGAATCAAAAGTAAGTGTTGTTGGGTGTTTGTGTCTTGTATTTGCCAAACCATGTGGTTCTATATGTGTGTGAATGTGCATTTTGGTAACACATTTGGAAGTGGGCATTTGGCCTAGCAGTGAAAGAGCCTGTATCCCACAGCGGCTACATACCTGAGTTCAATACCCAGCTCCCCTTCCTGATTCTAACTTCCTGCCAATGCAGATCCTGGGAGGCGGAGGCGGAAATCATGAATCAAGCAGTTTGAGTTCCTGCCACTCACATGGGATTGAGTTCCTGACTCCTGGCTCCAGCCTGCCTCAACCTAGCCCATGGCAGACATTTGGAGAGTGAGCCAGGGATGGGATCTTTCTTCTCTCTCTCTCTCTCTCTCTCTCTCTGTCACTCCTTTTCTGTTTTTCTCTCCAACTCTTCCTGTGTGTGTGTGTGTGTGTGTCTGCCCCTCAAACAAATAAAAACTAATTTTAAAAATTTACAACACACTTGTGTTCATGAAAAGAGCTCTATATTTGAGTTAATTTTTACCTTGGAAGTTTTTTTGGTCCCTTGTGACTCCCAACATGGAACAAAACAAAAAAACTGGTTTTTTTTTAGTCTCTCTTTTGCTTGGCAATTATTCAGACAAGAGGGCTTTGGGGCAGAAATTGTAGTACAGAGGTGTAAGCTGCTGCCTGGGACACCAACATCCCATAGGAGCACTGGTTTGAGTCCTGGCTACCTGACTTTTGACCCAGTTCCGTTAGTCTGCCTCAGAAAACAATGGAAGATGATCCAAGAGCTTGGACCACGGCTACCCATGTGAGTGATCTGGATGGAACACCAGGCTTTTGACTTTTTGGTCTAGTCCAGTCTTGATCTTAATGGCCATTCAAGGAGTGAACCAGCAGATGGAAGACCTTTCTCTCTGTCTCTCCCTTTCTCTCTGTAACTCTACCTTTCAAATAAATAAATAAACAAAAAAGTCTTCACAAATTATTGGAAAATGCATACTTTGAAAAAAAATGCATGGATTTAGAAAAAGTCTTCAACCAAAACAAACATCTTCTAATATCATTTGTGAGATATTTCGAAATACACTTGAATAAAATCAATAAAAGAGAAAAAAAAGGACAACCTCTAAATTTACTCTAGAAATATGAAAATGAAGGAACAAATTCATAAGACAAAAATTTGATATCACCCTTATAATTTGCAATATTTTTAATTATTTTTAATTAATTAGAGACAATTTTTGATAATTTATCCTGATTATGTTAGCATAAGATAAATCCATTGGGGTCAAGTCATGTACTCAAGGACCCTAATATATTTAAAAGAAATCAATAAGCCACCTGAATGAAAGCATTACAAATGTGAATTATGCATGTGAAATAGGCTCAAATTCCTTTCAGTGAACTTCTCATCATTTGGATTCACCTAATGTTTGAGCCCATGGGGTTTTGAAGAAAATCCAGCGAAGTGAGAAATTTAGGAGGGCAGAACAAAGCAGGCAAATTCAAGTGATGAGAGCTGTCAGAAGATCTGCCATGGGATAAAATTGGCAGGTTTCGCTCAGCTCTACTCACAGGTGGAGCATAATTTTGATGGCTTTATCTACAACTCTCCTGAGCATTTTTTTTCCACATCATAGAAATCTGATTCAACTCAGAATGACAGATGGGTACCTGATCTGTAGAAACGCAGGAGCCCCTGCATGCCAGGACTGAAGGAAATACGACCACCACTCTTCACCACAGAGATACAGAGTCAGTAAGTTGTGATATGGGACATCTGTTGCTTGGTTTCCTCTTCCTACCCCCAGGCGTGCACTGTGCAAACCATAATATATGCACGGCCCCCTGCAGTTAATCCTGCTATGTTGGTTAAGCTTAAATGTGGAAGGAAGAACCAGATGAGTTGCATAAATGCCGGATTTTCTTAATTGCATTTTAAATCATTCTCTGTAACATATCCAGTGTGACTCAGCTCTGCAGGTTCACTGTCACTGAGCTATATTTGGAGCTCAGACTCTGTTCTCCAGGATCAACTAAAAGGATTGATGTTCATGAAAATGTTATTTAATGTTACGTTAGACATGTGTGCAACTTTTATTCAGAATTAGAGAACACTGGGTATGTTCATTCATGAATATTGCAAAATACTATAGCTGTTCTCCCTTTCTATCGCCCCTTCTCTCTGTAAATTGTTATATATATATATATATATATATAAAAATAATACATAATATATACTTGAAAATGCAAGGCCCAAAAGTCCGATTAGGGAAACAATGATCATATCTTGAGTAATGAATTATCTGTCAATAAAATTCACTTTATACAAATTTGGCTGTATTTTTCTATATGTAATTGCCAGGCTTCTCACAGTTTCTCATCACTACATGGCCACAAAAGAACCCACAGAAGAAAACCATTCCTGTGCTCAAATTCTCCATTGGACTGGCCATTGGCACATTTGCAGTCATGTCATCTCTGATTGGAATGATCTCTTCACACATATCGCCAGGGTTTGTTTCTTTTTGAGTCACCTCTCCACTTCATGGTCACCTTATCAGAGAATGCTTTTTCTTAGTCTCCTGCCCCACTCTTTAGCTCTTCTCTCTGTTTCATTTTTCTTCATAAGACATCATTATTGGCATTATATTTGTTTGTGTGTTATCTATTTCCCCTACTAGAAGTTAAGTTACATCAGAAGAGGCATTTCATTTGATTTTTGCTATTGTTGTATACTACTATCTAAAACAGTGCCTGGCACATAGTATTGGTTCAATAATTATTGAACTACTTATTGAATAATTGAATAATTATTGAACTAATGAAGAGGCTTCAGGGGAAACAATAAGTGAAATCTACAGCTCCTTGGATATTCCCATGCACAGTCCCTCTCGTACTCTCTGTAACTCTATTTTCAACGAAATCAAGGAGAATATGATCTCTGTCATGATTCTAGATTTTCCATTTAGTATCTCTACCTCTAGCGAGGGGAGGATAAGGATAAAGCAGAAATGGATGCACATACCTTTTGGGAAAGCTTGAAAGTTGTACAGTAATCTTTGCTCTTGGCCTTTGGATCACTCTGAAAATATTGTGAGTAGGTCCAGGCTCAGTTTGCAGCTTATCATTCCTCATAGATCCTGTGTTTGAACGCTTTTCTCAAGGCTGAAATGGAGAGCGTGGAGTGGCATGAAAGAGCTCTTCTTTCTCTTTTCCATTACAGATCTCCTTGCTTATGGTCTCAGAAAACCCTAGATTTCCCAGTACCTTTGGCTTCATCTTATAGTGGGTTTAAAGATATGTTTTCATCTGAAACTGTGTGTGCATACCCAACCTTCTGAAGCCCTGATTTCATTCCCAGTTCTCTGATGTCTTTTTCCATCAGTGATTACTAACTCTTAAAAAATGGAATTGCTTGCCTGTATCAGAGTGCAATATCAAGTTGCTCCCAAACCCTCCTAACAAAAGATATACAGCTCTAACCCATGACTACCTGCTTCTGAATGGTCAGATGGGAAAAAGGCCCTGTGTCTTTTCTCTCTCTCCCCATGGGGATTGCTACACATCACAGTCTGTCCATGAAACTATTTGGAAGCATTGTCCTAAATGTGAATGTATGTGCAATTCAGGAATTTCTGTTGTCCATTATAGGCAACCACAAGCATCCCTAAGGAATTGTAGAGGGAATACTTTTCAAGAGAAAAGAAATTTGTGTACTTGAATGTTGAGCACATTGTGATAATGAGAAGGTCGTGTAGTCTGTTGGAAATAAGAGCTTAGACTTTCAGGATTAAGCCACAACTGGGAACACATACATGCAACCTTTCAAATACCCTAAAGATATTCTTTAAGGCAAAACTAAACATATCCTGGATCTTGTTTCTCTTTCTTTTTTTTTTTAAACAACAGCTTTACCAATATAGCTTGATTGGCCCTCAAAGTAACTCTACCTTTAGATTTATTATCATTAATTAAAACTTTTATTTTTTTCTGAAAAACACTTACCTAAACTCAGTGCTATTCATTTAATATGCTGGGAAAAGGTCACCTAGTGGATTTTAATGCATTACATTACTTTTAACTTTTTCCCAGTCACCTGTTATATAAGACTAGGAATCTTTTCCTTTTCTGAAGACATAAGTCAGTTCCACAACTATTTAGGTGAATTTAAATGATCAAGTTTAATCTATCAAATGTACTTTACTTACCATTGGTACCATTTAAATATATTAGGAGAGAGCATAGAGGCACTATTTTCTTTCCCATCTTTTTCATGGCAAATGCATGATAAGGAAAAGGAGGGCAGAACAGAAAGGAGACAGTATATGAACTCACAGCCAGAACAAATTTATTCAAGAAAAAATTTAAATTCGCAGAGGGACTGACTGCCACCGTACACACAGAACAAACACAGGGATGAGAGCAGAGCCCATTAGCGGGCTGCATCTTACATAGCCTAGAGTGGACTAAGGGTCTGGAGGGGAGGGCAGTGGGCAGAGCTGAGCTACTTCTTACAGGCTTTTCTCTGGGCTTTCAAACTTCAAGAAGAATGCAGAGAGTGGGATGGAGAACAATTCAGGGCATGGGATTGAGTTAGTTTCTTTAAATAATGCAAAGGTAAAGGAGTCCCTCTGGGCATTTTATCTGTTTTCAGGCAAATGGCTCAAAGGGGCTTCTCATCAAAGCACACAAATCAAAAACAAAAATAAAGAAAGAAAAGCTTATGTGTATCAGCATTACTGCAAATACAGTTTTTTCAAACTTTGTTTTATACTACCTTTGTCAAACTAATTGTTGACAATGTTATACTACTATAGTTTTAATGATTAATATCCAAAATCTGTAGAGAGCTCAAGAAACTCAACAACAACAAAACAAACCACCCAATTAAGAAATGGGAGAAGGACTTGAACAAGTATTTTTCAAAACAGGAAATCCAAATGGCCTACAGACACATGAAAAAATGCTCAGGATCACTAGCCATCAGGGAAATGCTAAACAAAGCCACAATAAAGTTTCACCTCACCCCTGTTAGAACAGCTTTCATACAGAAATCAACAAATACCAAACGCTAGTAAGGACACAGGGCAGGGGGGAAGGTACCCTAAGCCACTGCTGGTGGGAATGCTGGTACAGCCACTGTGGAAGACAGTATAGAGATACTTTAGAAATTTGAATATAGACCTACAATATAACCCAGGCATCTCACTTCTAGGAATTTATGCAAAGGAAATGAAATCAGCATATGAGTTATCTATAACCCCATGTTTATTGCAACTCAATTCATAATAGCTAAGATATGGAATCAACCCAGATGCCCTTCAGCTGAAGACTGGATAAAGAAATTACAGTATATATACACCATGGAATACTACACAACAGTAAAAAAAAATTAAATCCTGTCTTTTGCAACAAAATATATGTGACTGGAAATCTTCATATTTAATAAAATAAGCCAGTCCAGAAAGGTAAATACTCTATGTTCTCCCTCCCTGAACTGTGGTAACTAATAGAGTACATGAAAGGTAATCTATAGAAGTGAAATCAACACTTTGACATACAATTGCTTTGAACAGCCCTTGTCTCGACTGTTGAGGAACAGTTTTTTTTCATACTATTTGTTGAACTCTTAGTGTAGTGTTAATCTTATATGTATAAAGTTAATTAAAAATAGATCTTTATAAAAAATAAGAATGGGAATAGAAGGGGGGAGGAGGAAGAAGGGTGGGAATGCAGTCAGGAGGGATGGTGGGTGGGAAGAATCACTATATTCTTAAATTTATATACATGAAATGCATGAAGTGTGTATACCATAAATAAAAGGTTTCCAGGTAAGAAAAAATAAATAAATAAAATAAATTTTAAAAGAATGTTATACTACTATAGTTTTAATGATATGTGATTACTTTGAAATGTAATGTACATAGGTGAAATAGCTATTTTTTCAATTGATTATTATTTATAGTTTTTGCCTGTATTTCCACTAAAAGAGGGGTTTTTTTGGTTTTTACTTATTGAACTATTCATTTACTGGAGCATTAAGCCTTTGACAGAAGTGTAAATTAAAGAAAACTTATCTCAAAAGAGAGTGGCAGAGAGAGAAGGGGAGGGAGAGAGGGAATATCATTGTATATTTAGAATTGTATCTATGAACTATATTGAACATGATAAAAATTAAAATTAAATAAAGAAAGAAGTGTAATCATCTCCTAGTAGCTGGCAGACAACAAAATCCATTGCAAACATGCAAGTTAATAGGATAACAACAAAGTCACAGCAATAAGGAGGTACAATGACAGAAAGAAATCCTATCAGTGAAAATAACAGTATTGCACCTGGAAATAAAGTTTTCTTAACCTCTCACTTGGACGTTCTTTCTTTATATTCAGGGGTCCTGCACTAGTGTTATGGAGAAAACAACAATGAAGATGATGACCTGGGTTCTTGTCTCACATGGAAGAATTCCCACAGGGACAAGGCAGTTAGCAAAGAAAGCGTATCTATATCAGAAGTTTTACGGCAGCAGCAGCTAGGAAGGGGCTCCAAGAGAGGACGACCCAAGAAACAGGTGGAAGTGGCGTCTTCTAAGCACAATTTGGGGAACAATCCATCAAAAGTGGCGAGAAAACACATGAGAAGGCAGGAATTGTAATACTGTCTAGCCTGCTCATAATAAAACAAAAAGCTATCAGAAGGGTGAGATAGGTAATTTCCTTCTATTCTCATAATAAAATTAGAAACTCAGATGGTTTGGGTCAGCACTTTTGTCTCACTAAAGGAAGCTTTTGGGGAGAAGCAAGCATCTTGTACACTTTTAAATGAACTTCCCCTTTTCTTCATTCTAACAGAGACCTCACCTAACTGCCTAGTAGTTATCTATTTAGTCACATTCAGATGTTCTAATCTTCTAGATGTTAATAAAAAATGTCTAGCCATTATTCCACTCTATTTGTTGCCCATCTTGCTTCCAAAGAAGAATTATAGGTCTCAATAACTTTTCAAATACTGAAATTTAGAATAAAGAAAAAATGTGTTAGAAAATAGTTAAACTCGGGTGAGGTTAGTGCATAAAATACATGTAGTAATGATATCATCTAGCTTTATTAATAAGTTTAGTATTAACATATTGAGGGCCCTTGTTGTCTATTCAAATAAGAATTCTGAATATCAGCTCAAATAAAACAGGAAACATGGTCAGGTTTATTAGTGAAAGAAATTCTTAGGAGAGTGAGGGCTTTATAAGAGCGAGAAGAAGCTTAGACGTTTACCAGGCTTTTCCACAGAATAAACTAGAGGCTGCAAGGAAGAGAATGCATGTTGGCAAGAAAGCGTGTGAGCCACACAGGTGACCAAAAGGCTATCCACACCAAGAAGCGTGGGGGCAAGTAAGAGAGGGCCCAGGTGCTCCAAGCCTTTTATTTACTTCCAAAGGGGAGTGGTTACGTAGTCTCATTGACAGCTGGGCTTACAGGTGAGGTCAGGTAGGGGTGAGATCAGGAAAGAGGGTAGGGTAAAGGCATGGTCTCTAGGTCACAAAAATCTAATCAATTGGATCTGGCTGCCTATATCAGTAATAGCTGGTGAGTTTGATATACGTGAATCAAATTTTGCCTCTAAAAGCTCACTATCAGCCAAAGCAAACTGGGAAATAGTAAATTATCTGATGCAATTGTCAACAAGAATCAAACTAGTTGCTCAGTACTTTTCCAGGTACTAAGAAAAATGTTTTCCATAAATAAGACTTTGTTCAAAGTCACATTAAATGTTCTCTCAAATGTAGACTGTAATAAATAAAAGTATTTTACAGGACTGTTTCTTATGTTACTGACGTGATAAATCTTTAAAGGAAAACGTGGCATCCCAATTTAGTGTCCTCCCTAGGCAATTTAGTATAAGGGGCTGAATGAACTTGATAGAATATTTATTTTCTAATAAATATTTGAGAGTTTTGTAATATTGAGCAACTCCATAGCAAAGAACAACCCTTGGGAAGTGCTAATACAACATGATTCTTGTAATGCACACACCCCTGTATTTTAACACAGAGTCACACTGCAAATGAATTTAACAACTTTTTAATGCAGAAATTACTAATGAAGAAACGTGCTTCATTAGATACATACTTTTGGTGTAGTACTTTAAACTTGTAAAACAAATGAAGCTTGTTAAAAGTGACATAATTGTAAACAAAGGATAAATTATTAACTGTCTTCACTAGACAGTCAAATCAAGCCTCACCCTTCATTATAAACAAATCAAACAAGAGTGATTGTAGCTTTGAATACTAAGTTTGCTTCACAGAGAGAGTCTGTGAATGTTGTCTAGCCACAGCTAGTTCAGTGTGTCATTCCTGCTCTGAAAACTGTCCTCTACTCTTCTCTTCCATTGAATCTGTATGTGTCCTTGAAGGATTGAGAATCTACTGCATTGACTCAATATCTCATCATGATATCCCAGGGTCCTGATGCTATGGAGGTGAATGGGGATGAACTGCCTTTTCCTTCTTTGCCCTTTCATTTTCTTGCTCTTTCCTTGGTTTTTACGTTTTTCCCTTCTGCAGCTGCACATTCTAGGCAGTGCAATATGTTTCGGCTAATAATCCTTGTTTTTGTGCTTCTCTTTGCATGTATTTGGTCTCTGTCATGGTGTCCTTACTTTTCCTTGCTCTTCTTGCACCCCTTGCTCCAATAATCACACCTCACTCTTTGTGGCTTATATCAAGGTATTTTATCTATTCCGTGTCCTGACCCTTCCCCGTTCAGATCTGATTCATGCTTTGCAGGACAGGTTTCTCACCCTTGGAAAACCAATGTTCACAGAAAGAAGCCTATAAATTCCTAGCAAACACCGTAAGAAGACAGCTGCTCTTTCCCTGGGATCCCAAACAGCTCTCTACATTTTCACTTTCTTTTCATTTGAAGTGCTCGTGTCACAGCTGTGAGATAAAAATCAAAGTGGTTCTCTGTCCCTAGGGCTGTACAGACATCAGAAAACTTTGATACTTGACATTGACTCAAGTGTGTCACCTGTGCATTTTTTAACTTTCAGAAAATGAGGCTCAAAAACATGCAGAGCAAGGAAGTGCTTTATACAGAATGGTGTCAAGGCAGCAGATATGTTGCCCAACAGGTAGAGAATGAATTAAAACCAGCAGTAGCATGCTCAGGGGAAAAAAGCGCAATTCTGAGGTCACCTGAGGAACCACTTCTTCCCAAATGTCCATGACAATAAATTTCATGATCTGCAAAACTTGCCTTTCCATCAGTATTGCTCAAAG
Source organism: Oryctolagus cuniculus (assembly GCF_964237555.1). NCBI lineage: Eukaryota > Metazoa > Chordata > Mammalia > Lagomorpha > Leporidae > Oryctolagus > Oryctolagus cuniculus. The sequence continues at coordinate 45,216,056 of NC_091435.1, forward strand.
TGCTTTCATTTTAGGAAGTCAGTAAATACTTTAACTAAAGAACCTGCAAAAAAGGCGAATTAATATACTACTCTCTCATGTATATGAAAACATTGCTTATTTTTATATTAGCATTAATCACCTATATTGACCATCTACTACATAGAACATTCTACTGCTGTTTGCTGTCAGAGAAGGAAAAATAATTGGATCACTTTCTTCTAAAATTTCAATTCTAAGCAAAGTTCTCATAAGGAATATTACTGCTAGAACCAGTCAAGCAAGTTGAGATAGTACTTTCATAGGTTCTGATCATAGGGGTACCAATTAGACTACTGAAAGCAAAATAATTCTATAGATGGAGTTCTAGGGATGCACTTCTCAGTAGTATCTAGCAGCCCAATGAACAGATCACACATTCTTGAAAGAATTGAATTATATAGTCTAGGTAAGGCCTATGAAATAATTCAGAGAGGTATTGGTCTCACCAAAAGATGAAATCTGAAAATAAAAAAGACAATTCAACCCATTGTTTCCTTTTATAAATAATATCCAAAATTGGTGATTAAGAGGTAAAGGATGAGGGTGTTTTTTTGTTTATTTGTTTTTTGTTTTTACAGGCAGTGCTAGACAGTGAGAGAGAGAGAGAGTCAGAGAGAAAGGTCTTCCTTTTGCCGTTGGTTCACCCCCCAAATGGTCACTACGGCCGGCGTGCTGCGCCGATCCGAAGCAAGGAGCCAGGAGCCAGGTGCTTCCTCCCGGTCTCCCATGCGGGTGCAGGGCCCAAGCACTTGGGCCATCCTCCACTGCCTTCCCAGGCCACAGCAGAGAGCTGGCCTGGAAGAGGAGCAACCAGGACAGAACCGGCACCCCAACCGGGACTAGAACCCGGAATGCTGGCACCGCAGGCAGAGGATTAGCCTAGTGAGCCGCAGTGCCGGCCAAGGATGAGTTTTTACATAAAGAATTATGGCTAGCAATGATTATTACATAAGGTGCTTTTTTTGATAGTTGCTTTACAAGTACTAATTTGATCCCTAGAAATCCCCATTAGGTTGGTCCATGATTATTTCCCACTTTTACAATGAGGACCAGTAGCGATTTGGTGAATTGTCTAGTATATAGCCCAAGGATACACCAGTACTAAATGGTAGCATTAGATTTGAGTTTAACTAGATAGAGTACCTGTGCTTTTTTTATTTTTAAGATTTATTTATTTATTTGAAAGGCAGAGTTAGAGAGAGAGAGAGGAAGGAGGAGACGGAGGCAGGTGTGGAGACACTGAGAGAGAGAGAGAGAGAGAGAGAGAGATCTTCCATCAGCTGGTTCACTCCCTAAATGGCTGCAACAGTCAGGGTTGGGCAAGGCTGAAACCGGATGCCTAGAGCTTCATCTGGGTCTCCCACAGTGGTGTGGTGCAGTGGCCCAAGTACTTGGGCCATCTTCCACTGCTTTCCCAGGCGCATTAGCTGGGAGCTGGATTGAAGTGGAGCATCTGGGACTCAAACCGGCACCCATGTGGGATACCATCTTCACAGGCTGGGGGGCTTAATCCATTATTCCACAAGGCTGGCCCCAGGACCTGTGCTCTTGACTACTATACGATAGCTCTTACTTCAAAATAGAAAATCAGAAATACAGGTTAATAAGTGTAATCAACAATTGATTCTGATCAAGCTAGGTTTCCAATGTGTATTAATATTTACAGAATTAGAATGCACTGATTAACTGTGATGATAGTACAGTTTAGTGAAAACCTCCAATGGATTGAGGATTTTGCATACATCATTTATAATTCTGAGAATAGTTTTTCTAAGTCGTTAAGTGATACACATATATACACAGAAAAAACTTCAGAGGAGTTGAGTTATTTGCTTAAGCTTTTATAGTCAGTGAGTGGAATCTCTTGTATTTAATGCCAGGATTCTATGAATTCAAAGATGGTATATATTCTATGCTAAGATTCCTCTCACTTAAAATTGGTTTATAAAATAATTATGGAGGTTCATGATGCATCTAGGTCTTAGTAGAGGACCATCAGAACATGTTTGTCAAACATATTTGGAAATACACATGATGTAACAAGAAGGAAGAAAATAGAAAACACAATGAAGATTTTATTTTAAGTTGAATTAACCTTGGGTCATCATGGACCAGTGGAATAGGGATTGACCCACTATGCTAATTTTAACTGACACCACATTTCTTTAAGAATAATTTCCAGATGCTGGCCTGGGTGTCCATTTTGTTATTTCTGGCAAAGAAAACTCTCTTGCATTTTGCCAGCCTGCAAGAGCAGAATCTATTAATCAGTGCCAGTCAGATTTGTTCTTCCAACATAAAAGCACTGGCCTGTTCCTTGGAATGCTTTTAGTTATAATCATTATTCCTCTGTTTCTGTCTGCAAGAGAGAACATTCATATTTATACCATGAACTGTCAGACTATAGTGCTAGTTACTCACTTAGTGAAATAATTACCATTATCAGTAAGTGGTACATGCCTCCTAAAGCAATGGTTCTCCAACGCTGGTCAGTGTTAGAACAACTGCAGCATTCACAGAGATCCCAGAGACAGGCTTGTTGAAGTAAAATAGGACCTGGGTCTTTGCATTTTGATCAAGATGCCAAGTGGTTTTGATGCCAAAATTTCAGTCTGTGATTTTCTGATTCTCAAAGTTGAGCCACTGAAACTTCCCAGTTCAAGGTCTTCATTCTCTACCCTAGTCCTTAAGCAAAGAAATGGAATTATCAGAAGTTACCCTCACAAATCCAGATAGCCTCTATGCTAGCTTCTGAGTCATAACTTCTCCCTATCTGTGTGCCCAGTTCCCAGGCCTGAGTGTTCTTCAGTGTTCCTAGGACTCATCCAGCCACAAGGGCTTTCCTGCACAATGCCAGTTCTGTGACCACATGTACACCTGCTTTCAGCCAGATCCTGAAATACAGCCACTGTAATCGATGTGTTCACAAAGACCTCTTAAGAAAATTAACCAGCTTCCTTGAATTTCAAATGCCACCTATCTACCACAGTGTTCTCAAACTTTGGTTGGGGGCACAGACAGCTATTATGATGACTTCAATGGTTCTCTCCTTCTCGAATTCGCACTCTTGCAGAATTCCTGCATGCTGAGTATAATTGGGATATACTGAGTCATTACTAGTGAATAAAAAATGGTAGAAATGGTGACGTCATTTCTGGGATAACTTTAGAAAAAGACTGTGGCTTCCATCTTGGTGACACTTCTCTGCAACTCTCTCAGTCACTTATCCTGGAAGCATGCAACCATCACATTATGAGTGAGGCCTGTTGAAAGACTCACTTGACAAATGACCAGTTGCCATAAAACAACTTGTTGGGGTCAGTAAGATAAGCCTGATGTGAGCATATGATCCCACTGGACTCTTTAAACCACAACCAGGCTCAGTGGGAAGTACTCGTTTCTATTCTCATTGTATGAAGGGAGTTATCTATAAGAACAATTTACTAAATTTACAGGAACTACCCACAAAACAAACTTGAAAGAAATGAGATAAAATGTTTCTAAGCATAAAAATCTGTTATACACATCTGCTGAGACCTCTTCTGGCTTGTTCTAAAATAGATATTGCCAACTTCCTGATTTTATATGAGAGGATTTGTTATTTAAGGGCAATGGACAGAAAATAAGCATAGAGAAACACTGTCTTCCAAGGAGTTATTGAAGTTTGTTTGGCACTCATATGTCTTGGAACAAGAATATAATGTTAAACCATGACCACACAGAAAGAGCTGTAGAATAAAAATAAAGTATAGCATATTGAGAATTATAATAAATGGGTCACACATTTACCAGAGCAAGAACAGAAGTTCCATCATGATGATATTGCACAGAAACCAACTTGTGGTAATTTCTAAGGAAAACATCTTCGCATTTTTTGTGTGCAAACCAAACTTTAAATCAAGTAACCACTAAACCTAAAAAGCTTTGTGAATTCTAGATTAATATATATGAAATGAAATTTGTAGTTTTTTAGCTTTGTTACAGATTTATTTTTGAAATGTTCCTTTCTAGTTTTGAGATATTTAACACCTGAACAAATGTTTTATAACACCAGCCAGAATTGTAATGTTTGTTTCTATGTATAAAAGCTAAGTCCTATGCACATGCAGTTTCCCATTTCCCAACTGAATACTGTGTACCTTCTTGAGAAGAGTAAAATTTTCTTCTAGGTCCTGCCCACCTCTGAATATCAACAGACTTGAAAATTCACCTACTCCTAAACTACTTACTCCGTGATCCAAAAAGACAATTGAGACAAAACCTTTTTTTTTTTGTTCAATTTTTTTTAAACTTTTATTTAATGAATATAAATTTCCAAGTACAGCTTATGGATTACAATGGCTTCCCCCCCATAACATCCCTCCCACCCGCAACCCTCCCCTTTCCCACTCCCTCTCCCCTTCCATTCACATCAAGATTCATTTTCGATTCTCTTTATAGACAGAAGATCAGTTTAGCATACATTAAGTAAAGATTTCAACAGTTTGCTCCCACATAGAAACATAAAGTGAAAAATACTGTTTGAGTACTAGTTATAGCATTAAATCACAATGTACAGCGCACTAAGGACAAAGATCCTACATGAGGAGTAAGTGCACAGTGACTCCTGTTGTTGACTTAACAAATTGACACTCTTGTTTATGGCATCAGTAATCTCCCTAGGCTCTGGTCATGAGCTGCCAAGGCTATGGAAGCCCCCTGAGTTCACTGACTCTGATCATATTTAGAGAAGGCCATGGTCAAAGTGGAAGTTCTCTCCTCCCTTTAGAGAAAGGTACCTCCTTCTTTGATGACCCATTCTTTCCACTGGGATCTCACTCGTGGAGATCTTTCATTTAGGTTTTTTGTTTTTGTTTTCCCCCAGAGTGTCTTGGTTTTCCATGCCTATAATACTCTCATGGGCTTTTCAGCCGGATCCGCATGCCTTAAGGGCTGATTCTGAGGCCAGAGTGCTGTTTAGGACATCTGCCATTCTATGGGTCTGCTGTGTATCTCACTTCCCATGTTGGATCATTCTCTCCCTTTTTGATTCTATCAGCTAGTATTTGCAGACACTAGTCTTGTTTATGTGCTCCCTTTGGTCCTATCATTATGATCAGTTGTGAACAGAAATTGATCATTGGGACTAGTGAGATGGCATTGATACATGCCACCTTGATGGGAGTGAATTGGAATCCCCTGGTATGTTTCTAACTCTACTGTTTGAGGTAAGTCAGCTTGAGCATGTCCTGAATTGCACATCTCTTCCCTCTCTTATTCCCACTCTTATATTTAACAGTGATCACTTTTCAGTTAAGTTTCAGCACTTAAGAAGAATTGTGTATTGATTACAGTATTCAACCAAAACTATTAAGTAGAACAAACAAAAAAAATACTAAGAGGGATAACAGATCAAGTTGCTCATCAACAGTCAGGGTCAGGGCTGATCAAGTCACCGTTTCTCATAGTGTTCATTTCACTTTAACAGGTTTCCTTTTTGGTGCTCAGTTAGTTGTCACCTATCAGGGAGAACAAGTGGTATTTGTCCCTTTGGGATTGGCTTATTTCACTCAGCATAATGTTTTCCAAATTCCTAACAGGGATCACTTTTCAGTTAAAATTTAAACACCTAAGAAAATTGTGTGTTAATTACAGAGTTGAGACAAAACCCGTTTTAATTGAGTCAGTGAACAATTTCAAGAAAGCAAATGAGGTGTCTTTTAAGACAGCTGGCCGGCGCCGTGGCTCAATAGGCTAATCCTCCACCTTGCAGCGCCGGCACACCGGGTTCTAGTCCCGGTTGGGGTGCCGGATTCTGTCCCGGTTGCCCCTCTTCCAGGCCAGCTCTCTGCTATGGCCAGGGAGTGCAGTGGAGGATGGCCCAGGTGCTTGGGCCCTGCACCCCATGGGAGACCAGGAAAAGCACCTGGCTCCTGGCTCCTGCCATCGGATCAGCGCGGTGCGCCGGCTGCAGCGGCGGCCATTGGAGGGTGAACCAACGGCAAAAAGGAAGACCTTTCTCTCTGTCTCTCTCTCTCTCACTGTCCACTCTGCCTGTCAAAAAAAAAAAAAAAAGACAGCTTAATTTATATAATCCACAAAGGCACTGTACAATACCTTTAGTCTCACTACTCTTAACAGTTTGTTTATAAATTCAATCTTATCCATCTCATGGATTGACTTTAAATTTCTGAGATGACACTGTAAATATTATTTTGTAGTCTGATTTTTCCATCTTTAAAATGTTTCTCACATCTTTTTTATCATTAAATATGTGGTGTTTTGTTATTTGGATCTTACTGTTTCTTTAACTCATTTCCTGCTATTGACCATTTAGCTTATTTGTATTTTTTCCATGCAATAAACTCCCTTAAACATTCTTATGTATATATTTTTGTGCATACTCAAGACTATTTCAGGAAAATGAGTTCCTAGAAGTAGAAGTGATAACCCAAAGCAGGGGCATTGCTAAAGCATTGACATGTTTTTGCAAATAACCTTCTGAGAAGATTTTTCATGCTTTAGATTCCCATTAACAGTGCAGAACCATTCCCATGCCTCATACCTCACCAGTAGTGCTTTGTTCTTGGCAGCGTTTATCTGTTTTCTTTAATTTTGGCTAATATTACATAAATATATACATACATATATACATATGTATATAAAGTCTATACATAGAAAGTATGTAATATTGAAATATAGAATTATATAGAAATGTAGAAACTATAATCTAACTGCTACCTCCTACATGTTAGTATCTCTTGTATTATCTGTGATGCCAAACATTTAAATATCAATTGTAGTGGCTTCATCATATTGAATCCTAGGATTGAACCAAAATAAAAATCATATCCCACTTCTTCAGATTTCTTCTAAATAATTCCTTTAATGATGTGGCAAAAAACCCTTTTGTATGTAATTAAAATTTATGTTTCTGTTTATCTTCATAGTGCTTCCCACAAGAGAAACTAGTAGAAGAAAAAGTAACCTTAAGTTACTTTTTGGAAAGGCATCAAGATTCATCAGCAACGGATACTAACTGTTATGGGTTATGTTGGATCCTGCCCCTCAAATATGTTGAAGTTTTAGCCCCTGGGACCTGTGACTGTTATCTTATTTGGAAGTAGAATAAGTGCATGCTATCAAATTAAACTCAAAAACTAATAAGACTTGTGTCCTTATAAGAAATAGAGAACACACACACACACACACACACACAGGGGAAGATGGAGACAGAGACTGGAACTACTGGCTGGCAATAACCCTAGGAACACCTGGGACTACCAGAAGCTGCAGGAAACAAGGAAGGAGTCTCCCTCTAAGGCTTCGGAGGGCACACAGCCCTGCTGGCAATTTGACTTCCAATTTCTACCCTTGAGAACTGAGAGAGAATAAATTTATGTTGCTTCAACCCACCCAGTTTACAGTGCAGTGTTATCGAAGCTCTAGGAAACAAACAGAGCATTATTTTTTAAATACAAGATAATTTAAAAGACAGGGATGGCATACAAATGTTCTGAATCTCATTGAAATTCACAACCTGTGATAAGCACTAGACATTTACTTCTTCTTTTCCAAATTAACTTTCAATATTTTAATTATTTTTCTTCTTTTTTGTAACATTTGTTTTTTTAAAAATTTACTGATTTTTAAGTTTTCATTTATTTACTTGAGAGGCAAAGAGATAAGTAACAGACAGATAAAAGGGATCTCCCATCCACTGGTTCACTCCTGAGATGCCCATAACAAGCCAGTGGGAGCTGAAACTAGGAACCAGGAACTCAATCCAGGTCTCCCATCCAGGTGGTAGGAGCCACATTACTTTGCCCATCTCTGCTGCTTTCTTGGGGCTGCATTAGGAGCCAAAGACAGGAATCAAACTCAGATATTTGATGTGTGATGTGGGCATTCTAACTTGTCTACACCCAGTCCAGGGTTTTTTAAGGAGTAAACAAAGAATATCACTATCTGTCACATTTACTATAAATATTTTCCTCTACTTTTTGGGTTTCATTAGTTTATAAAATATTCTGGAATAATTCCATAATATTCATAAATATTTTTATTAAATAAAAATAGATTGTCGAATTATAACCACCACCAACAAAACACAAACTATTTTTTAGCTTCCCTTCATTAATATTCTGGCATGAAATGCTCTTGCAAATATATTTAAATTGTATTGAATGTCTTAGAAAAAAGTCTTTTACAGAAAAAGATGATGAAAAGGCTGCATATGTAGCTTTATTCTTTAGAAGAGCACTGTCACATTCATAAGAAGATTATTTATTACCCTTGAATGAGGCATATGGAGGGAAATTTACATTAAATATAGCAGAAAGCAAAGTTGGGTAAGTAAAAAAAAAAGGTCAAGAAAAACTAGCATTTATTTGAAAGAGACAAGAAAGAGAGGGAAGGAATAATGAGAAAGAGGAAAAAAAGCTTTGGAAAACTTTGAGGACACAAAAGCAATCAGAATGTTTTCATGTAACTCACCAACAGTGTCTGGTGATGAAGAGCTGAAGCGGGCTGTATAGCACATGAGACCTGTAGGAATTACGGCACTGTCAAAACCCCCACCCATGATGAAAGCAAGAGGCCATGATGATAATCACAGTGGAAACCTCTGAGATAAGGATTTATCTCCAAGAACAGCAATAAAAAGCTGACAAGTACAATTTAATTATGATGGAGTAGGTCTTGAATGACAGTAAATCTACCACTGGGGTCTGTATGAAAATTAAGATGCAGGAGTATATGTTTTAATTTATTGGATTCTTCTTTGGACTGCCTATAAATCAAAAAAATGGCAGAAGTTTCAAGGACAAAACACATGCTCTGCTCATTTGCTGAGGTTTTCCTGGTGGGTCAGGTTTTTTCTTGGATTATATAAAGTCAGTGAGCTGGAATTCTAGTAATTGCACTTTTCTGTTACTTGCAATGTTTACATTTACAAAGACTAATAGAGAAATACAGTGAAATGATATATAATGAATTCCTAAGACTTAATTGTAAATTCTGTGCTTGAGGAATTAAGTAGGGTCTTAAAATCTACTGAATAAATAAACTCTACAAAGAAAATAATAGGTAAACAGCCTATGAGATTGTTAATTTGGTTACAAATAAACATATGGCTGCTAGTTCTGTAATATATTATAACAATATTTGACTTAACCTTCACATTTATAAAAAGTGGGCTTTATTATGCTCTCCTTTTAACCAATGATATGTCGATTATCCTTGATAACAGAAAAACAATGAATAATTTGTTTTCCCCTTTATCAAAGGAAAATGTTAGTATATAAATCCAAGGACTTTACAAATGCTACATTTGAGATAATGCCACATGAACATGCATGCTTCAATTTGGTTAAATATTATGAAAATAAGAAACCAGTCTTGATTCTTACACCTCATTCCACCCAAATCTTGTAAATAGCCTTCATGGTAAAATGAAATAACTGCATGACTACAAAGACCAGGGGAGCTGTTAGCACAATAGCTCACATGGAGCCTGCAACATAAAAACAAGGCTAGGGGGCTAGCATTGTGGTGTAGTGGATTAAACTGAGGCCTACAGCACTGGTATCCCATCAGTTCGAGTCCCAGCTACTCCACTTCCAATCCAGCTCCCTGCTAATGTGCCTGGGAAAGCAGCAGAAGATGGCTTGGAATCTTGCACCTATGTGGGAGACCTGGAAGAAACTCTTGGCTCCTAGTTTTGGATAGGCCCAGCTCCAGCCGTGGCGTCATTTGGGGAATGAACCAGTGGATTGAAAAACTCCCTCTCAATCTCTCCCTTCCCATCATTCCCTTGCCTCTCTCTGTAACTCTGCCTTTCAAATAATAAATAAATAAATCTTAAAAGAGAAAAGGCTAGAAGGTTTGGATGCAGAAGATTCAAATGGAGGTGGCTAACTTGTTCACAATAGATTGAGAATTCGATCTCCCATTCCAATCCTACATCTGCACTCCGATTTGATAATGTGATCTTACATTCCCAACCACAGTAATATGTTTAAAGCAGTGGTTCTTGATTGTGGGGTGATTCTATCCAGCAGCGGACATTCAGCAATTTCTTTAGACATTTTTTGTTGTTGCACAACAAAAGGAGGGAGAGAATTGCTGCTGGCATTGAATTGGCAGAGCTCAGAAGGCTGAACTGCCCACAACAGACTATTATCTGGCTCAGAACATCAGTAGAGAAGAGGTGAGAATATTTGGTCTGCAAAAATTTGAACATGGGTAATCAGAGCTCTTCCTTAAGATTTTAATGAGGTTGTTCAGTTATTTTTGTTTTTAAGATGAGTGCCTAGCAGAGCAGTCAGGATGCTGCTTGGAGTGACTGCATCCCATAATGCAGGGTCTACTTCAAGCCCCAGCTACTCTGCTCCTGATTCTAGCTTTCTGCTGATGCCACCCTGGGAAGCAACAGGTGGTAGCTCAACCACTTGGGTTCCTGCCACCCACATGGGGGTCCCAAATTGAGTTCTGGGTTCCTGGCTTTTGCTTGGTCAACTCTGGCGGCTGTAGCATTTGATGAATGAATCAGCATATGGATAATTTTCTCTCTCTCCCTCTCTTTCTCTCTCTCTTTACCTTTCAATAAAGTGAAAATAATAAATACATAGAAATTAAAAATAAAAAGATGGAAGAACAAAGTTCAGTTTTCCTTTAAGACGAAGCCTAGGAAACGGGGTCTAAAAACTGTCTCATGGAGGCAGCAGTGGATGAGGCTGAAGCCACCATAGTAAAAACCAAAGCTAGAAGGAATACCAGAGAATTAGAATCCAGCTCTCTTCAGTTACGGATTTTAACTGGCTGTGGATTCCATAGTGCAGATATGGAAGTTATATCCAGATGATGGATATTGATATCTGCCCAAATGCCAACATGTCTGAATTTAGTATTGAAAGCACTAACTCTTCTTGGCAAACTATTATTACTGTACAGAGACTTGAGGGTGAGAAGCTACACCAAACCTGCGCCATCTAGAAAAGCCTTGCCTTCCCCTGAGTCTAGACTCGGTGAGAAGAGCACTCAGGCTGTATGGCCCCAGAAGCCTGGTTTTTCATTCCACTGCCTAATCCTGCAATGTCAAGCAGAAGCAGTTGTTGCAGAAGCTAACGTATGTGCTATGCGCTATCAAACAGGCTCCACACCCTCGGCGCCATGAGTCATATTTTCATAACTCCTAAAAGTGAATGCTTTAATTCTAATTCCCGCTGCTTCTAGGGTGCAAACTGACCCCAGAAAGATGAGCTCTGCATTCAGAATTACCCCCCACCTACACATAACACCACCCCTGAGCCCCCAAAATCCCCTACACACTCACACTTCATTCTCTTCTATTAGATATCAGAGCCAGACTGTGATCCACAGTCTTCCTGAGGAATATACAAGTCTGTGTCGGGGTTAGGAATATGCTTGAGAAATATTTCTCTTTCTGTCCCTGAGTGTGGATGCTGAGCTGCTTCTTCCAGATTAAATGGTCTCATCCCTGGAGGCTCTGAAAACCATGGTTCCAAGCTAAGGCAAACCAAACACCCTTGGACACACTCACTCGAGGGCAAGTTTGCTAGTGCAGAGGGGCAGTGTAATCAATAAGGCGCATGATGATCTGCTCAAAGGCGAAGGATCTGGGCTCATGCTGAGTGCAGTTTCTTTCCCCAAACAAGAAAAAAAATCAATTACTTTCTGACAGGGCTTCTCTTTGATAAGATGCTCCCACGATGTCAGTCTCCATGTCACACATCTTCACATGAAGACAAATCATTAAAGAGTTCTCAACTACTCTTAACTCTAAGTTGGATTCTTGCAATTTTGTGATGCAAGGAGAATTTTTTTCAATAAATGGTAAGCATTTGATCTAGCAGTTAAGATGCAACTTGGGATATCGACATTCCTTGTCAGCGTACCTGGATTTGAGACCCGGCTCTGCTCCCAATTCCAGCTTCCTGTTAAGGCAGCAGGTGATGGCTCAAGGACTTGGGTTCCTGCTATCCATATGGGGGTCCTGGATGATTTCTCCAAGGACCATGGCAGGTATGTGGGGAGTGAACCAACAGGTGTGAATTCTTTCTTTCTATGTCTCTGCTTCTGACACTAACAAAAATAAATAAATAAATTTAAGTATATTTAAAACAATGTTGAATTGCTCTATTGGTCCTGGAGACCCATGCCTGAGGGAGAGCAATAATCCAGGTAAAACGGGCATAATCCTGTCCTATCTGTGCTGCTCCATCCATCCCTCTCTCCTTTGCTTCCTTCCTTCTAACCTCCCCACCTTCCTCCCTCCCTTCATCCCTCCCTCCTTCCTTCTTTCCCCAAGGATAACCTGTAAGGCCACCTGCTCTTCTGCATTCACTTAGTTTCTAAATTTCTTCTAACAAATTAAATAAGAATCTTCTTAATATGTCTAGATTAATTAGGTGTATGTACAATTAGAATAAAAGCACCTACTAGCTGTCAGTGCATAAGAAGTTGTAATATTTCTTGGCTACTAGGTAGCACTTTCCCTACCCTAAAAGGAAAATAATAGAAATTGACAGAGAAAGATTTAATTTATCCCAGTTTGATCCATTCTCTGGGTTGCTTTTGTTTCTTATAAATATCTGTATTTTATTTTTTCTAATTACTATTACAGATATTAGTTTGACATTAAATCCTCACATTGTATTTTAAATAAAATGCATCACACTTGAAAATGTTTTGATGTGGCAGAAACTTTCAAATTCAGTTCATTAGCAGCAAGAATATTTTTATATCATAGGCACCATTTCTATAGAATGTTTTTTGAACATTGCACTTTCATTCAGCAGATATAAAAAATGCTAATATGAAATTATTGCTGAACTGGTTTTCAAGGCAAGGCAGACTTTATAACACATAGTGATTTTCATCTTTGATAAACGGAAATCTATGTGAAAAAATTATTGCTTTACAAAAGTCTCATGGAAAACGCATATTATGAAAACTTATTCATGGATTTCAGACTTTTTTGTACCAAAGTTAACATGTTTTAACTTCAATTTTCCGTGGAGTTTTTGCAGTATGATTATAAATTGCTAATGTCAGTAACAGCCAAGCTGATACAATCCCTTGCCTCAGTTTCCTTATGCATAAATAGATAGAATGTGCTATAATTTTATAAACAGGAAATAAACATTCAAGAGCATCACCTCCTTTGAATTATATATATACACTTGTAAAACTGTTGGCATCCCATATAGGCACTGATTCGAGTCCTGGCTGTTCCACTTGCAATCTGTTATAGGCATGCAGATAGGATTAAATTGATTAGATTTGTGAGCTGGAAACCACACCTTCACCCTGCCCTGTTTTGTGATCTCACACCCCTACCTGTACGCCCACCTGCCAATCAGATTACATAACCACTGCCCTTTGGAAAGTGAATAAAAGTGTGGGCCCTGCCTTGCTGTCCCGGGCCTTTGGCCACATGGTCTTTTGGCTGCCTTGCTGCCTCTGCTCTCTTGCCCATGCTACGCTACCTGTGGTTTTGCTCCAAGTGGCTCCTGGCCTGCTCTCTGCCTGGTATGGACCCAGCTTATGCTTCCAGACTCCTTTCTCCACTAAATAAAGCCCTCAATTTCCTGTGTATTTGTTTCATTGAATAAATGCCAAAATCTTACCATGCCACCTGGTTTATTTGAGCTGATGTTTAGAATTCTTTTCTGAATAGACAGCAAGGACCTTCAAGATGTTAATATTGAAATTATTAATAAGTTAGCCAATTTCAAATGCAGCTCCTTGCTAATGTGCCTGGGAAAGCAGCGGAGAATGGCCCACGTACATGGCGCCCTGCATCCACGTGGGAGACCTGGAAGAAGCTCCTGGCTCTGGGTTTCAGAGCGGACCGGCCCCAGCTCTCACAACCATCTGGGGAGTGAATCAACAGATGGAAGACTTCTCTCTGTGTTTCTCCTTCTCTCTCTCTCTCTGTAACCCTGTCTTTCAAATAAATAAATATTTTTTTAAAAAAGGATATCTGCTTATATGTACATCAATTTGTTTTCCTAATAGTATCAGATAGTATTCATTATAAAATGTATTTTATAGATTCCACTTCTATTAAAATTCACTTACTTTTCTAATTTGGACTGAAAATTTCCATTCATAGATCCAAAGACAATGCCATATTCTAATGCTAAGTACAAGCTTAACATCAAGTAAAGGCTAAAGTATAGCTTGTAATATGTTGTGTAAGTTTAGAATGAAGTGAGTCAACCTCATCAAATTGCAAAGCCCTCTATGTCTGTCTGCAGTACCCTTCTTTCTGCTGTCTCTTTCCCAATGGAAACCTCCTTTTCCTCTGAGTTCCTGAACCTTTTGCTGCTTCCTGGCTTTCTGGGGACAGGGAGGTACCCAAATTTTTGAACTTCAGTTTGAAAAATTCCAGAGACCTACCTATCCATCATGCTGTCCTTTTCCAGTAAAAAGAAGGGGGATAAAATAAAGAACACAATAAATTTGTTCCAAACAACATTAATTTTTGTGTGTTTGCTTATTTAACAATACTTAATTTATGAGGAAAGAATTTGGATTTACACAGTGGTTTGTTTTATGAAGCTGTGTCCTTTATAAAGTTTAAAAATAACTCAAGATTTTAATTTTAGTTGTCTTTATTGTTTGTTTTATGCAGTGCAAGTTCTTGGAGGCAGGAGAAGAGAGATGTATATATCTGCCTTCACAGTAGATGTGTGACTGATTCATATTTTAAACACAATACATAAACATCTTAAGCTTTAATTACCATAATGATGTACAATACCCTCTATTGTTAACCAAACAGCAATCCACAAATAAACTAGACTGATAAGAAAAAGCTAAGCTTACTGTTACCTATTACAATTGCACACACATTCACCCAATACTGTGGTATAAGAAATTAAGGACTATAGCCAATTGAAGATTAAAAGGATAAAGGAAACATACTGTAAGTCTAGAAAACTGGTAATTCCAAAGATCTATAAGTATCTGTATTGGGAACTTTGCAAAATAGTTTTGCAATCTTGCTGAGGTAGGCAGGCATACAGGATAAAATTGATCATGTTTGTGAGCTGGAAGATCACGCCTTCACCACAACCCTGTATGACCTCATGCCCTACCTGGCCACACCTGTGCGCCCACCGGCTAATCAGGTTAATTAACACTCCCCTTTGAATGTGGATTAAAAGCCTGGGATACAGTGTTCTTTTCTTTGGCCTTTTGCTAGTTTGGGCCCATGCTGCCCTGCACCCTAAGGCACGTGGCCTTTGGACTACCTGCCTCATGCTTCCTGGCCTGCATGCTCCTCCACGTGGCTGGCTCCTGGTGCTTGGTATTAATACAGATTTATCTGCCTTTTAGATAGGGCCCTCACTCTCCTACGCATTTTTCTCACTGAATAAAATGCTTAAAAACCTATCATGCTGCCTCGTTCATTTATGCCGGTATTCAGAATTATTCTCTGAAGATTAGGCAAGAACCACACAGGCTTATTAATATTGGGAATTTATTAATACACACGTGGTGATATCATATGGCACCCCACATTCCAATATCATTGCCTCAAAGAGTAGTAATTGTCCTCTGTAGTTGAATGTGGCTCCCTTAATTGTCCTTAATAGTATGTATGTTGCTCTTAGTAATACAAAGAAATGAAATTCTATGGAATTTCACTTATTGGCCCATAGGAATCAAATAAAAGACTTAGAATTTTAAAATCAATATTTTGGGAATCAAAGATCTGAAGTCAAAGCCAGCGCTGTAGAGTAGTAGGCTAAGCCTCTGCCTGCACTAGCGTCCTATATGGGTGCTATGGGTGCCAATTCCTGTTCTGGCTGCTCCTCTTCTGATCCAGTTTCCTGCTAGTGCTCCTGGGAAAGCACAAGAAGTTGGCCCAAGTGCTTGGGCCCTGCACCAGTGTGGAAGATCTGGAAGAAGCTCCTAGCTTCTGGTTTTGGATCAGCCTAGCTCTGGCCATTGAGGCCATTTGGGGGTGAACCAACAGATAGAAGACCTTTCTCTCTGTCTCTCCTTTTCAATGTCTATAACTCTACCTCTCAAATAAATAAATAAAATAAAATCCTTACAAAATAAAAAAAGGATCTGAAGTCTACACATTTGTCCATTCTACTTTCACTTGCCTTGTTAATCATAGTTTGCTTTCTCTTGATTTTTTAAAGGAAATTATTAATACATTACATTCTAAAGGTTACAGCAAATGCATGATAATTACTACAACACAAGTCTCAATAATTCTCATGTTAATGTAATATGAATCCATAGAGAACAGATTCAATGTAGATCATAGATACAATTCTATGAATATAATGATACTCTCTTATCTCCCTCCCTCCCTCTCTCTTTTTCTTTCTTTCTTCTAAATTTTGAGATAACATTTTAAATTTATACTATAGTCAAAAGCTTAATGCTCTAATAAATAAAGAGTTCAACAAGTAAAGAGTAAAGGACCGTAAGTCAGCAGGAATATAGGTAATGGTTATAAACAATAATCAAATGAAAATATGCCCAGTTCACTCATATATAATAAATTTTAAAATAATCACAGATGATTAAAACTATGGTAACATATTGATAGATAGATAGATATCAACTACCACACATAGCATATCTATTTTAACTATGTATCTTTATATAGATAGGTATAAATTGCCACAAATAAAAGAAAACACATGGTGTTTTTCTTTTCGGGTGTGGCTTATTTCACTTAGCATAATGATCTCCAGTTGTACTCATTTTGCTGCAATTGTCAAGATTTCATTTTTTTATGGCTGAGTAGTATTTATCACGCACACACACACACACACACACACACACGTCACATTTTCTTTATCTGGTCATCAGTTGGTGGATATGTAGGCTGATTCCATATCTTAGCTGTCATGAATTGAGCTACTATAAATATGGGAGGAGAGGTAACTTTATCATATTTTTTATCTCATGTTTTGACACCTTCTGTGAACCAAAATTATCTAGCCCATGATTCATTTCTTTAATGCACCACTTTTTTTTACAAGAACCTAAATTCTTCTGAGAATACTAATATTCTAGTTTATCATACTACCTTTCCCAAGAGATAGATACATGGAACACAAGTAACGCTTACAAGGACACTGTTTGCTTGGAGAGGACTCCAGCGCTGTAATCAGAAATGAGCTTGTTTCCAATGTCAGTATATGAACAAATAATAGACATTTCATATCTGTGTAAAAGAACTGAATATAATATACCTTTTGCAAGGGTCACCTTTAAAGTTGTTTAGCAGCTACCTCATGGAATTCAGCTACTATCTGTATTTCCTTCCTGATGGTAAAATAATTATATTTGAATTGGAAATATCTTCATTTCATCAAAAGCAGAATATATGAACTAAAATATTTGTGACTAAATTATAAGTTTTTAGACAATATTCTTGACTTTGACCTTTCTAATGTTCTGTTTAATGAAAATCCATACAACTTTTAGGGTTGTTTAAAATGAGATCCTCTTATACATGATAAAAAACTTAGAAATGATTCATTATTATAATCAAAGGTCCCATGTTATGACAAATATATTATTAATCTGTTTTGTATTACTAATGTCATTTCTGTGATTAGTATTTCTATACTAAGAAAAAGATGACTTTTCCTTATTGACTCACCTTTTCTTCCTTACTCTAACATTTTAATGAATTTTTTTGAAATTATCAGAGTTAAATGAAATTGTAAGAAAAAATATGATGTTCATTACAAAAATATACTAAGTACTAGTTGGCCAATTCCTCAAGTGGTAGTATCTTGAAATACCATAGTACCAAATTGCAACCAGGATATTGACTTTGAAACAATATGCCAATATTACTCAAATTCCTCCAGTTTTGTTTATACTACATATGTTTGTGTTTTGTTGTATGCTTTTCCATTACATCTGTAACATCATGTACCTATTACCATTTGCAAGACAAAGAACAGTGAGGAGCACAGGGATCCCTCCCGCTGTCATTATATAAATCTACCAATGTCCTGCCTATCCATGCTTTCCCCTCACCTGGTCCTAATATCTAGTGAATATTAACTTGTGATCTATTTCTAAAATTTTGGCTTTTTAAGAACTTTTAGTAGATGGGGGTATAGTTTTTTTGCACACAGCCTTAATTTTTGGACATTCACTCAAGTTCTTCTGTGTTTCATCATATCCTTCCTTTCCATGGCTGAAGAGCATCCCTCAGTATGAATATTTCACAATTTGTTTAATAATTTTTGCACTGAAGGAAATATGTTGTTTCCAGTTTGAAGCTATTATAGATAAAGTGGCTAACATTTGCATTCAGTATTGGTATGAATATAGGTTTTCACTCCTCTGACACAAATGCCCAAGGAAGAACTGGCAAAATTTTATGGCAATTCACAAGAAATGACTGTTTTGTATTTTCATGTAACAGTGAAAAATATGACTCACAACTCCATCAGCATTTGATATAGTCATTTTATAAGCTTTCTCAACCATTACACATATATACAGGCACATTTATTCACATATATAATATATATGTCTGTAATATATATTTTACATTTATATATAAAATAATTTCATGTACTTGTTTTAGTCATTGTGATAGGTTGCCATGATATTTAGCCTGGTTTTAGAATCCATTTTCCTAATATTGAATATTATTTCCTATATTTATTTGCCATTTTGATAATTTATTCAATAAAATGTCTGTTCATTAATTTTCCCTGTTTTCTATTTGCATTATTTGTGTGCTTACTGCTAAGTGTTGAGTTTTTTATAAAATTTCCAAATACTTTATATAATCCACATATGCTACATGTCAGGCTATGGCTTATAATTTTTGTTCAGTCCATTGCTTCTCTTTTTTACCCTTGTAGCTGTATCTTATGCAGAGCAAAACATTTGAAATTTAATTCAATACAGCAATATTTCCTTTTATGTGCATTTAATCTAAGATCTCCTCTTAATTCTGGATCCCAAAAATTTCCATCTACTTTTTTCATAAAAGGTTTATATTTTCCTAGTTAAGTTCATTTGGGATTAACTTTTGTATAAGATGTGAAGGAGTTTTAGTCAAGGATCATTTCTCAAGCTGAGGCTGTGAAATAATTCCTTTCTTCCCTCAACTGTTTTTCACCTTTGCAAAAAAAGTAGTTTGGCATATTTTTGGCTCTATTTCTTGATTCTCCATTCTTCTTATATATATCTATCTAGATAGATATATATTGATATATATATCCCTCTCAAAATTTCACACAATCTTGATTCTTACAGCTATATAATGAACTTTAATATCAGACACTGTGAATTCTCTCTCTTTATTTTTCTTTTTCCTAGTTTTTTAGCAATTCTAGATGTTGTATCTTTCTGAATAAACTTTACATAAGTTTGCCTATACTTAAGAAAACCCTTGCTGAGATTTTTATAATTATATTAAATCTACAACTTAATTTGGGAATAATAGACATCTTTTTTTTTTCCAAAAAACCTTCTATTTAAGGTATACAAACTTCATGCATTTCATAAATACAACGTTAGGAATACAGTGAATCTTCCCACCTTACCTGCCCAACTACCTGCACTCCCACCCTTCTTCTTCCTCCTTCTCCTATTCAAATTTTTATTTATTACTAAGATCTACTTTCAATTAACTTTGTACACATAAGACTAACCCTATATTAAGTAAAGTGTTCAACAAATAGTATTAAAAAAAACCTGCTTCTCAACAGTAAAGACAAGGGCTGTTTAAAAACAGTGCATCTCAAAGTATAATTTCGGTTTTATAGATTACCTTTTAGGTGCTCTATTAGCTACCACAGATCATGGAGAACATATGGTATTTTTTTCCTTTTGGAAATGGCTTTTTTCACTAAGTATAATGTTGTCCAGTTGCATCCATTTTGTTGCAAAAAACGGGATTTCTTTTTCTTTTTTACTGCTGCGTAATGTTCCATGGTGTACATATTCCATAATTTCATTATCCATTCTTCAGTTGACAGACATTTGGATGGATTCCATATCTTAGTTATTGTGAATTGAGCTGCAATAAACATGGGGGATAGATAACTCTTTCATATTCTGATTTTTGTAAATGTAAAGTATGAGTCTTGCTTCATACTTCTGTATGTGGAAATTCAGTTTTCCTAGCACCATTTGTTGAAGAGGCTGTCCTTGCTTCGGGGATTAATTTTGATCCTTTGTCAAAGATAAGTTGATTGTAGATATGTGGGTTGATTTTTGGAGTATCTATTCTGTCCCATTGGTCTATCCAAATGTCTTGATATCTGTTATTATATCTGTTATTATATTGTGATGCCTCTAGCTTTGTTTTTGTTATATAAGATTGCTTTAGCTACTTGGGGTCTCCTGTGTTTCCAAATGAATTTGAACATCTGTTTTTTCCTATATCTGAGAAGAGTGCCCTCGGTATTTAGATTGTTATCACATTGAATTTACAAATTGTTTTTAGGAGTATTAACATTTTGATGATATGGAATCTTCCAATCTAGGAACAATCTAGATTTTTTCATTTTTAATGTCTTCTTCTATTTCTTTCTTTAATGTTTTGTAATTCTTTGACGTCCTTGGTTAAATTTATTCTAAGGTATTTAATTTTTTGCAGCTATTGTAAATGGGATTGATTTTTTTAACTTTTATTTAATGAATATAAATTTCCAAAGTACGGCTTATGGATTACAGGCATTGTCTGTGTATACAAAGGCTATTTTTCTGTGTTGAGTTTATATCCTGCTAGTTTACCAAACTCTTCTATAAGAGTTCCAGTAGTCTCTTAGTGGTGCCTTTTGGTTACCCTACTTATAGAATCATGTCATCTGCAAATTGTGACAGTTTGACTTCCCCCTTCCTGATTTATATCCCTTTGACTTCTTTTGCTTGCCTAATTGCTCTGGCTAAAATTTCCAGGAGTATACTGAACAACAACGGTGAGAGTGGGCATCCTTGTCTGGTTCTGAATCTCACTGGGAATGCTGCCAACTTTTCCCCATTAAATAGGAAGCTGGCCATGGATTTTTCATAAATTGCCATGATTGTGTTGAGGAATGTTCCTTCTATACCCAATTTGATTAAAGTTTTCATCATGAAAGGATGTAGTATTTTATCAAATGCTTTCTCTGCACCTATTGAGATAATCATATGATTTTTGTTCTTCAGTTTGTTAACATGATCTATCACACTGATTTGTGAATGTTGAACCATCTCTGCATACCAGGGATAAATCCCACTTGCTCTTGTTGAATGATCTTTCTGTTGTATTGTTGCATTCAATCGGCTAGTATTTTCTTGAGAATTCTTGCATCTATATTCATCAGGATAATTGGTCTGTAGTTCTCTTTCTCTATTGTATCTTTTTTAAGTTTAGGAATTTAGGTGATGCTGGCTTCATAGAAGAAGTTTGGGAGAATTTCCTCCCTTTCAATTGTTTTAAATAGCTTGAGAAGAATATGAGTTAGTTACTTAAATTTCTGGTAGAATTCAGCAGTGAAGCTATCCAGTACTGGGCTTTTCTTTGTTTGGGAGGATGTTTATTAGTGATTCAATTTGCATCTCAGTTATTCATCTGTTCAGGTTTTCTGTGCCTTCATGGCTCTTTTTTGGTAGGTTGTATACATTCAAGAATCTATCCATTTCTTCTAGGTTTCTTGGTTTGTTGGTATCAGCTCTTCATAGTAATTTCTGGTGATTCTTTTTATTTTTGTGGTATGTGCTATTATATTTCCTTTTTCATCTCTAATTTTCTTTATTTGGGTCTTATCCATTTTTTTTGGTTAGGTCAATGATGTGCCAATTTTGTTTATTAAAAAAAAACTCTTAGTTTGGCTGATTTTGGGGGGTTGGTTTCTATTAGTTAATTTATTGTCTAATTTAAAATATTTCTTTTCTCCTGATAATTTTGAGTTTGGCTTGCTGTCATTTTTCTATGTCCTTGAGTTGCATTTATAACTCATTTATTTGGTGCTTTTCCAGTTGCTTACTGTAGGCAACAATTGATATAAACTTTCCTCTTACCACTGCTTTTGCTGTATCCCATGAATCTTGATATGCTGTATCGCTGTCTTTATTCATTTCCAGAAATTTTTTTATTTCTATTTTGATTTTTTCTATGGCCCACTGTTCTTTCAAGAGCATACTGTTCAGTCTATATGTTTGCATATATTCTAGAGATTCTTAAGTTGTTGATTTTAAGCTTCATTCCATTGTGATCAGAGAAGATGCATGGTATTTTGATATTTTTTTTAATTTACTGAGACTTCTTTTATGGCAGAGCATGTGGTCTATCCTAGAGAAAGTTCCATGTACTGGTGAGAAGATTGTGTATTCTACAACTGTAGGAGGGAAAGTTCTGAAGATAGCTCTTAGGTCCCTTTGATCTATAGTGTGGATTAATTCTGTTGTTTCCTTGCTGATTTTATGTCTGGTTGATCTGTTCATTGCTGAAAGTGGGGTATTGATGTCCCCCATTACTATTGTATTGGAGTCCATGTCTCCCTTTATGTTCCTTAACATTCCTTTCCAATAGTCAGGTGCTCTGTAATTAGGTGCATATACATTTATTTTAGTCACAGCTTCCTGTTGAATTGGTGCCTTAATCATTACATAGCGCCCTTCTTTATCTCTCTTAATGGTTTTTGTGTTAAAATCTATTTTGTCTGATATTAGGATGGCTACTACCAGCTATTTTTTTGGTTTCTATTAGCATGGAACATATTTTTTCATCCTTTCTCTTTCAGTCCACATGCATCTTTATTGGTGAGATTTGTTTCTTGTAGGCAGCAAATAGATGGGGATAATAGATATCTTTACTAGGTCCAACTGCCCAGTCTTAAACATGGGATATCTCTCCATTTATTTTTGTCTTCTTTGATTTCCTTCATTGCATTTTATAATTTTCATATATTTTAATGTGAAAGAAATATTTTATATTCTATTTTATATTCTTTGGAATATAAAAATGGCAAAGCATTTTAACAGCAATTTCCTGACTCATTGTAATACAAACAAATGCTTGTTGATTTTCCATTCTGCCACTTTTCTGGGCTACTTTATTAATTCTAGGCTTAGTTTTTGAAGATTGTTTAGAATTTTATTATGTAGACAATCATGACATCTTGTATATAGGGACAAGTAGATTTCTTTTGCTCTTATCTGTTTACCATTTATTTCTTTTTCTTGCCTTATTGCTGTAGTTAGAACTTACAGTATAAAATTGAGTGAGTGAATGATGATAAAGGACATCCTTGCCTTGTTTTTGCTTAGGAGACAGTGCTAAGTTTTTTTTCATTAATTCATAGTTACATATCCACAAGGACCAGTACAAGAATTTCTGTTTCATTATATTAGTTTCTGAATTAAATGTCTATAAATAAATATCAAAACAGGTAAGTAAATTAAATCATGGCAAATGTAGGAAACAAATCTTTCTAAATTTGAGATTTAATCTAGAGTTATAGTGGTTATCAAGGATAGAAAGTCTCATGATGAATTATAAAGACTAATTTGAATACTTATGGGAGAGAATAAAAATGCATCTATATATCAATGGTATTCTAAGTTTAAATTTAATGCTAGCAGATAAGTTATAGTGCTTACAGGTTTGGTAGCTGTTAAATGTAGAAAGCAATATCATGTGTATCAATGTGTATAAATCTAAAATTCTATAATTATATTGAGTTGTATATATTTCTACATTCTATAATTCTAATTTAATTCTAATTTAATATTGTAGAATGCTGTATATGTGTGTATTATATCTGTTTCTGTGTATAAATATATGTATACATACACATACATATAGCATTTTAGAATTGCAAAAATTTATACATAAACATGTATCTTCTTCTAAAATATTGAGAAAGCTAGAGAATTATCCTATATTTCTTTTGTGAAACTCCTTGTGAACATGTAAATGTAGTTCTGTCAAATATTACATAGACAGTGTGGGGAAAAGGAATATGCACAGACTTCTGTAAAATGCATCACACAAAAATTTGCTAACAAAAGCAAGAAATATTCTCAGAGACACTATAGATTTAAATATATTATATATCTATGACATATACAACTGCCTATATCTAAAAATTGGATCTTGATGGAGATTAGTGAAATGATCTACTCTGATTCATTTGCAAGCATATGTAATTTTCAAAACTGTGATTTCTCCTTTTTGCTTTAAAGAAATGCAATTTTAGTGTAGCCAAAATATCAAAATGCATAAAGTAAAAAATTATGCACACTGGAAGTGTGACAGCTACGGTCTCCCAGTTTTCCATTTGAATCAGGCAGATATGAATTTGGTAGGTATGTCTTCTGAAAATATGGTTAAATTTTATGAGTGATTAAGTGATCCAGTATCCAAGGAGGGAGATAACATTTTCAAATCAGCTAAGAACTCAAGGAACCCAGAAAAAGCTGATGAGTGCTCTTAGAAGAATCTTGTGAGTGGGTTACTTTCAATTTTCTGGTATTTCAACAAGGGAAAAGGAGACTGATACTGCCATCTGTTGGTCAAACAAAACATCGTCAGCTATGGTCAATAGAATGCTTTGCTGCTAAGGCTAAAACTTCCAAAAAAAGTGCTGGGCTAGTTTTGGATAAAGCTTGCATTCTGCTAGAATACCTAACAAAAGGTTGTTGTTCAACTACATGACTACTTTCTGCCTAGTGCATTGATCCTTCCTATTATTTTTGTTTAAGAAAAGGAAAACATTTTCTCCTGAGATAAATGAAGATTTGCAAAAACAATTTAACTCCAAACTAAAGCATCAGTGGTTCATAGTGTTTAATGTGTTGTACTTATGTTTATGTGAGAGAGAGAGAGCAAATCAGACACAGAGGTGGACAGAGAGAGTAGCACAGATACAGAGAGAAGTAGAGCCACAAAGAAACAGGTGGTGCAAAGGGAGGAAGGACAAGAAGACAAGCTGTGATCTATCAGAAATGCCAGCAGGAGAACTTGAAATGAAGCAGGAGAACTTGAAAATTCATTTGCTTTTTAAAAGAAAAAACATTCTGATGAGAGCATTGTCTTCAGAAAATGATCATCAGCTAGGAGACTGCCTCTCTTGTTCCTTATAACTCCACATGTGGACCCCATGGTATCACCTTTTGCTTATTAAGAATTCAAAGTCTGAGGATCAACAGCAGACTCAGGTTCTAATTCAGAAATAGATTTTTCTGAATTATAATCTGCATTTTGAAAAGATCTCCAGAAGATTCTTATTGCAAAGTGTTAAGGAGGAGTTTTCTCATGATCTCCCATTAATGCATTAACAGAGATGGTTTGATGTGATTACTCCTTTATTGATTCAAAATGCACATTTTGCATTTATATAACATCTTTGAGAATGAGGTCTAGGTTTTCATCTGTAGCACATGATAGATCAGCTAGAAGTAGTATTTTCATTTTAGTGGTATATAACATAATGCTTCTTCTTAAAATTGATGAAATATTTGATTACATGAAACACTAAATATTAATTTATTAAACAGAGAAGTAAGTAATACAGTAGAATGAAACATACAAGTAAGAAAATAGTAAATGTTTTCTGAGTGCTTCCTGCATTCTACAAACTATGTTAAGTAAATACATTGCTAAATTTAATGATGATGCACTATTATCAGCCCCATTTTATACATGGAAATTGATGTTTCAGTTAAGTAAATTTGTCACCATTCAAATTGTAAATGTTGGATTCAGAATTCAAACTCCAGTCTCCTGATTATCTCATTGCAGAAGTTATGTTGTTAACTATAGTCTATTACTTCTAACAGATTTTTTTTGTTTGGTTTGTTTTGCTTTTTGGTGTGAAAGTAGCAATAAATACCAGATATGGGAAAATGAAGTAGAAGTTCTGTGGGTGCCAGAGAGGGGGATTATCCTACCTAAAAGCTAGTAATTCTTTAGGCTAAAAATATAAATAAACTAGATATTAAAGAGACCATGATATTCAAATACGCCACACAGAAAAAATTTTCCAAACTGTGAGTATTATTAGGAGGTGGGGGAAGAGCAGGCTGAAGCCAGACTGGGATCTGGGAGAGACATGCTGGCATTGGCTGTGCTTACCTTACATTTTTGCTTTAGTGAAGGCCAGTGCACAACAGGAATTGCCAAACAGATGTGTGTTGAAAGTATGGGGGAGGAGCCAACTCTGTGCACAGTAGGTTAATCCTCCTCCTGCAACACAGGCATCCCATATGGGTGCCAGTTCTAGTCCCTGCTGCTCCTCTTCTGATTCAGCTCTCAGTTATGGCCTGGGAAAGCAGTAGACTTGGAGCACCCTCCTGCTCCTGACTCCTGGCTCCGGATCATCTCAGCTCCAGACTTTGCAGCCATTTGGGGAGTGAACCAGTAGAAGGAAGACCTTCCTCTTTGTCTCTCTTTCTCACTGTCTATAATTCTACCCCTCAAATAAATAAACAAAAAAATCTTAAAAAAATAAGTGTGGAGGAAAACAATGGAAATTCAAGTTATCCCTTCATCTGGTAGAGTTTTCCCTGTTGCTTGTCTTTTAGGAAATGAATGTTTTCTAATGCAATACTATCCAAATTTCACCTTCTTCTTTTCAGCCAAGTGCCATAGACTGCAAGCTTCATGAATTGCATTGCTGAGTGAGAACACCAGTGGCTCTACTCTGGAGACTCTCAAGGAAAACGATGAATAATTATGGCTATCTTTAATCATGTTCTTACTATTTCTCAAGAACTATGATAACCCTTTTATGTATAACAACAACCAACCATATATTATTCCCTTTTAAAGCTTTTAAAAATATTTATTACTTAGAAAGACAAAGCATCAGAGAAAGAGAGGGAGATAGAGAGGGAGATTTTGCATTCATTGGTTCACCTTCTAAACAGGACCAACAGCCAGGACAGGGCCAGGTTGAAGCCAGCCACAAACTCCATTTGGGTCTCCCACATGAATGGCAGGGACCAAGTATGTGAGCCATCATCTGCTGCCTCCCAGGGATGCAAGAAGTTGGATTATAAGTGGCGGGCAGGATTCAGTCCCAGATTATGCCCATTTTAAAGACGAGGAACAAGTTGCCTAGAGGATTGAGATATCAATATAATACAAATAGGAACTGGTGGAACAAAAAGTTCCTAATTAAAATTCATGTGATTGATTAGTAGGGGAGAATAAGTAGTTATTAATGAAGTTGCATCACAAACAGTAAAGGTAACCAATAAGGCACTTGCACAAACCAGGCTAAATTTTTTTTCAAGTTAAATTTTAATCTTTCTTTCTTTCTCTCTCTCTCTCTCTCACTCTCTCTCTGTCTCTCCCCTAGTAGGGCAGAGCAATAGAGAAAGGGGTAAGGAGGGGGGAGAGAGAGAGAGATAGAAAGAGAGAGAGAGAGATCTTCTGTCGCTGGTTCAATTCCCAAATGGCTGCAATAGCCAGGTATGGGCCAGGACAAATTCAAGAGCCAGGCGCTCCATTCTAGTCTCCCTCAGGATTATCAGGGGCCAAACACTTGGTCCACCTTCTGCTGCCTTCCCTGGCACATTAGCAGGGAGCTGGAAAGGAAGCAGAGCAGCTGTGACTTGAAGCAATACTCCAAAATGGGTTGGTGGCATGTCAAGCAGCAGGTTAACCTGCTGTGCCATAGCTCTAGCCCTCCAAGTCAATTCCTGGACTCTTAAAGTTGTCCTGGTTTGGATAATAAAATATATTGTCAGATAGTGGACAGCCTTTGATAATTCATAAACAATTATAATTAACCTTCATTCTTAGTGAGCTGAGGCAATTCAGAAATAGTGAGTTCAACCTGGGTCAAGTAACTGGATGTCTTAGCCCAAACCATGTACAAACGTGATTTCTAATGAATAACAGCATCATACCACTATATCCTCAGGGCGATGACTCATTTTGCTGGCACTAATTAAGAAAATAGACATATTTATTACATTATATAAATATTTCTAATAACAACGTTAGTAATATCTTCCCATTAAAGGTTGCACTCACTATTGTGTAAGCTTCCCCCTGCTGATAAATTGCTCACAGGTTAAGTGCAATTGGTATAAATACCACAGTGTGCCAACCGAGAAGAATAAAATAAGCACAACTCCAAAATAATTATGGCAAAAAGCCATGTCCTATCGGCACTAAGTGTTTTAAAGGCTTTTATAACATAATAAAAACATACCATAGAGATTTGTTATTTCTTAATATGTATTCTTTCACGATGGTAAAATTTATTAAATGTACAGTCCATCATCTTAATTGACATGAAAGCATGACCGAGTTCTGAGCAGAATGAATTCTCTCAGATGTGCTTAGATGATCTGTTCAGCTTAAAAGGCGCTTTCATGCTGAGTAGATGCAGAGATCTCTTTGTTCCAATCACTTTATCTCTGCCATTCTAGAAACACTGCCCATATTTTCATAGTATGCACCCCTGTGCTATTTGAAGACTTTCGGAAGCAATATAGTTATAGGGTGCCATTTTTATGTGTGCATCAGTGACATAATATTTTTGAAACATAAAACTGGAGAAATATTTGCACAGTTATAAGTCATATATGTCATTAGGGTGAAAAGAACTATAATGCAAAAGGATCATTATATTCAAAGACAAAGCCTTTTAAAGAATTTTATTCATTTATTTGAGAGTCAGAGTTACAGACAGAAGAGGAAGAGGCAGAGGGAAAGGTCTTCCATCCACTGGTTCATTCCCCAAATGGCTGCAACAACCAGAGCTGGGCTAATCTGAAGCCAGGAGGCAAGAGCTTCTTCCTGGTCTCCCACATGGGTGCAGAGATCCAAGAGCTTGGGTCATT
The DNA here is from genome assembly GCF_964237555.1 of Oryctolagus cuniculus. NCBI lineage: Eukaryota > Metazoa > Chordata > Mammalia > Lagomorpha > Leporidae > Oryctolagus > Oryctolagus cuniculus. The sequence continues at coordinate 45,244,883 of NC_091435.1, forward strand.
TTCCACTGCTTTCTCAGGCCATAGCAGAGAGCTGGATTGGAAGAGGTGCAGCCAGGACTAGAACTGGCATCCATATGGGATGCTGGTGCTGCAGGCAAAAGATTAACCTACTGCGTCACAGTGCCAGGCCTGACAAATCTTTATTTCTAACATTTTTCTCATAGAATGTTGGTCCTGAAATTGCAAATAAGATTTTATGGCTCAAAATTTATTTTGGTAGTGTATTGTCTAGACAAAGTTCTATCAATACAGATCACTTAAAATGCCTCATCTTTTCTTCTCAATGGTGTAAATTTTGCTTTACTGCTCAAAGGAATGCTCTCTCTCACATACTGCTTGCGTAACTATGATCTCGTTAGTTTTTGTTCTGCTTGAAAATTGGGAAAAGATGAGTCCAGCGCTGTGGTGTAGCAGGTAAGGCTGCTGTCTGCAGTGCCAGCATCCCATTTAGCCGCCGGTTTGAGTCCCAGCTGCTCCACTTCCAATCCAGCTCTCTGCTGTGGCCTGAGAAAGCAGTAGAAGATGGCCCAAGTTCTTGGGCCCCTATACCCATGTGGGAAGACCCAGAAGAAACTCCTGGCTCCTGGCTTCAGATAGGCACAGCTCCGGCCTTTGCAGCTAATGGAGGAGTGAACCAGTGGATGGAAGACCTCTCTCTTTCTTTCTGTCTCTCCTCTCTCTCTCTGTGGAACTCTGACTTTCAAATAAATAAATAAATCTTTAAAAAAATTGGAAAAAGAATATTAGACCAGTAGAAAAGTTGGGGGGAGGGTAGACATCATGATTTTCTGGAACTTTTAGATTGTATAATAGAAAAACTGGCTCATTCCATTCCTAAAATGAATTCTTAGACTTGAACTTCTTAATTAGTTTCCTACTCTTCTTACTTTTCTCATATAATTTATTCCTTTTCCTTTTTGGATTCTTTTAGCCAAGTAAGGCCATTCATCAATTAATTTGTTCGTATTCCCGTATTTTTTAATTATTTGTTTATTTATTTATTTTTTCCGTTGGTTCACCCCCAAAATGGCGGCTATGGCCAGCGCGCTGTGCTGATCTGAAGGCAGGAGCCAGGTGCTTCCTCCTGGTCTCCCATGCGGGTGCAGGGCCCAAGGACTTGGGCCATCCTCCACTGCACTCCCGGGCCACAGCAGAGAGCTGGACTGGAGGAGGAGCAACCGGGACGGATTCCGGTGCCCCAACCAGGACTAGAACCCAGGGTGCCAGTGCCATGGGTGGAGGATTAGCCCAGTGAGCCACAGCGCTGGCCCCGTATTCTTCTTGTACTGTTACAACAACCAGCTCAGTATTCCAGATAACATTAATATATCTTTGTTGATTCTGCTGCTGTTATAATAACTTAAATTGAGGAAATGAGTAATAGTCCATGGTCACACAAAAAGTGGTTAACTGCAGCATCATTCTCTTTGATCAAAAGACCATAATAAGAGATATCAGCTATTTAGACCTACCATATACTAGACACTTTATAAATTATCTCAACAAGGTTCCAGATTGTCATTATTGTCATATAAATGAACAATTAAGATTCAGAAAAATGAAATTACATACTGAAGTACACAACATGAAGTTTGTATTTAAACTTTTGTCTATGTGATACATGACTCATATGCTTTCCATTATACCAATTTGCAGTAATTAATTATCTAATCTGTTACACGAAAACACAAACACTAGCTGGGCCATTTCTGGTCCTGGAAAGAATAAGTTGTACAGACTAGTTATCACTAAATGAAAGTGATATCTCTTTACAGTACATACATTCTAAATATGAAGACTATATTAAGATACTATAGCCTGGTGATAGTATATACAAGGGCCAACTGTTTATAAAATTCATGGAACAATTTGATTTTGTTTTAAAGAAACTACATACATAATTGGAGTTTTTTCTGATTAAATTAATCCATTTACCTTATTAGAACAGAACCAACTCATAAATACCACTTGATGGATCAATTTTAAGTCCATTAGGAAACCATTCCTAATGGGTTCTGAAGGCTCACTCCTCAGTTTATTCCATTCCATTCTTAGTTCCTCTTTTAGAAAAAATTATTCACAATAATAAAAGGCAAAAATTTTTAAAGTTCATTTCTACAAGGAGATGTTTGTAGCTTTATTTTTTCTCTATTTATATGTTTTTCTACTCAATAAAAATGTGTTGATATATTTACAGAATAAAAAAGAGAGTTCAAGTAATTATCTTCCATATACAAATTTCCTCTACATGGTGGTGGAGGAGTGATGTTAATTTTCTACATTGAGTTAACCCAACTGGCTTCTTGTATCAATTAAAACCACTGCACAATTGCTCATCTTCTCTCTTTGCCCTGAAGCTATAATGAGAAGGGAGAGAAAAAAGTTAATCCTACTACTAAATATTCGTGCCTTGCCTAATTGTGAATTGGGTGAGAGTCAAGAGTTTTAACACATGGTAGAAATCCTGTTTATTTTTGTCCTGAGACCCTGAGATAGTTTTCCAGCACATGGAGGACAGAGACCTCTATTTATGCATTTAGGTCATGTTTTTTTTATTTATGCTTTAGTAATTTTAAAAATACCAGATCAAATTGTAAGCCAATCCCTAATGCCTTCTGCATAACTGTGTGGGAGTCAAACCACAAATATTATCTATATTTATGTTGGGCTGGCCTACCCTCTGGCTGTCTCCAAAAACTTGGTTCACTAGGACTGACACTCTTGGGCAGCAGTGGCGCCACATCCATTTGGCATAGCTGTCTACACAGGATCTTTCCTTCTGTTGTCTTTCTTTGGCACAAACCAGTGAATGAAGTCATACAAAAAATGTGTGTCTAGTCACTGGGATGATGGGACTGCGATCATGGAGAAGGCTGACATGGTAGTACAGCCTGTGATTTTTGAGTTATTGTATCTTAATATAGGTGTCTGGTCAGTCTGATAAATATGTTCCAAGCTTCATGTACTTAGGTATGGTGTGTACATTTGAGCGTACATGAAGTAGTTGAGTTATGATAGTGCAGACAGGTTGCACCACCCCATCTCTGGTCTGGTTGACAAGTTATCACACTATCCAAATAGCCCTTTAGTTTGGGTTTTATGCGGATATAATTTCTTGGAGGGACAGAGAACACTAGACAATTGCACATACACTCCTGTTAATTTCCAGATAATAACTAGAGGTGATGACTCTTGTAACACAGCTTAGCACTTTTATTTGTCTACAAATTTGAGAACTGGACAAAGATTCACATGCTTTCAGCAAAATTATCAGGCAATCACTTAGTATAAGCATTTCCTTTGTGCCCAGAATCCTTAAGAGAAGGGGAAGACAGAGATAACAATAGTGTTTATAATCTACTACCGCTAAGAGTGGGAAAAGGTTTTCAGAGACTAGAAATTACTTGGTCCGCATAGTCAGACACATTTTGGTACAGCATGCAAATTTGACAAACATCTGAGCAGAAGTCACCCAGGGGGTGAAGTTAAAGGATCATTAACACCATCAGCAAACATTTAGTGAATATCTTCCATTTGCATAGTGCCATGAGATTGTACAAAAGTAGGGGGAAACAAAGTGATGTAAGACATTATTCTTTTATTCAAGATCTTACCATCTCAATCAAAAGAATATATCAATGGAAAATGTTAATTCACGACAACAAATTATAATGCTGGATAAGTGAGTCCGGCCATAAATGCTACATAGAAGTAAAAGAGTGGGATTAGGTGGCCAGGTAAGAATGCATGAGTAAAATCGAATTCAAGCAAATTTTGATAATTAAGATGAGCTTGGATATGTAGAAAGTACAACCCAAACATCTTTGTGACCAATTTTCACATTAATTAAAGCAAAAAACAAAGTTTTTTTAAGTAATAGTGGAAATTAAAGAAAAATGGTCATGATTTATAGGGTTATAAATTTGGAAGGGGTTAGAATTTCATTCAACTTAACTATAGCAATTGCTTTCACAGCTACAAAGTCTCTACAAGAGCATTTCACAGTATCCTATTTAAGATCAATTATGCCTGGATAATCATCAATGCTGAGCTTACACCACTAAGTCACAAAGAATCACAAAACATTTGAATATAAGGTATGTATTAAATTATTCGTTAGGTAATTAATGACAAATCTATCAGTCGTGATGCAGTAGATTTTGGGGATGTTTGCATGCCGTATCAAGGTGCCTGAAGTAATTCTTCCTTCTTCTGATCCAGCTTCCTGCTAATGCACTCTTTGGGAGGCAGCAAATGATGGCTCAGGATACCCACGTGGGAGATTTGGAGTTCATGCGCTTCAGCCTAACACATCCCCAGTTGTTTCAGGTATTTGGAGAAGGAACCAATGGATGGAAGATCTCTCCTCTCTCACTCTCTCTTTCTCTCCTCTTTCTCAGTCATGCTACCTAGCAAATGAAAATAAATAAGCAGCTGGTGCCGTGGCTCAGTAGGCTAATCCTCCGCCTTGTGGCGTCGGCACACCGGGTTCTAGTCCTGGTCGGGGCGCCATAATCTGTCCCGGTTGCCCCTCTTCCAGGCCAGCTCTCTGCTGTGGCCCGGGAGTGCAGTGGAGGATGGCCCAGGTCCTTGGGCCCTGCACCCGCATGGGAGACCAGGAGGAAGTGCCTGGCTCCTGGCTTTGGATCAGCTCGATGCGCCAGCCACGGCGGCCATTGGAGGGTGAACCAACGGCAAAAAGGAAGACCTTTCTCTCTGTCTCTCTCTCTCTGTCCACTCTGCCTGTAAAAAATTAAAAAATAAATAAATAAAAAATAAAAAAATGAAAATAAATAAGCAAATAAAATAAAAAAATCCATCAGTCCCGCCACCTGGGATACTGACATTCCATATAAGAGTGCCTCTGTTTGGGTCCATGCCCTGGTTTCTGATCCCAGCTTCCTGTTAGTACACACCATGGGAGCCCTTAGAATTAGCGAAGTGATGGATCCTTAGTCATAATTAAACAAGGTTGAAAAAAGTGCTGGTTTAGCAGGAAAAATGTGGATGTTAATTGTGAGTTAACAATGAGGCAGAAGAGAAGCTTTGTTTAGAGGTACACATAGAAAACACTATCTTTCAGCGTGCTTACAAGTAAAGCTCAAGGACTAGTGCCCACAAAGCCCTGACCACTGAGCAGAGTCATGATTCGGATCTTCACCCTGAACCAGAATAGGAATTAAGATCAGAAATGTAACAAGAAGTAAGAGGCATCACAAAATGAAAAAATTCTAAATCTTTCCATTTATGTAACTGCCAAGTTAGCTGCAAATATATTTTTTCTTCCCAAATTTGCAAAAAGAGTTTGTGACAAATTTAAGTCCATTTGAGTGATGAAAAGCAAGTCCAGGATAGAACTGAGTTCTGCAGGTCTATCATTGACTGGTAAATCTCAGACTCACAAGGATGCTGTTCCTTTGTTAAGTAGAGAGCAGCAGCAGACTCATTTGCATATATATTGTTCCTGCATTGCAAACGTAAAGCAGCCGGCCTTGAAGTCTGCTTTTCCCCTCCCACCTACTGCTTTCCAAAAACTAGGGGAAAAAAGACATAAATAGTAGGAGTTTCTTCAATATCTAATATCTGTGTCCAGATGAATACCAAAGAAACGTGATGTGATAGCTGGCAAAAGATGAACATAAAGCCAATAAGTGGAGAGATCAATAAACAATATGGCCAAATCCATTCCACAGAATGCTTTTATTGCACCATATTGAATTAATAGAGATGCCTTTGGTACAAATGCAAAATTATTTATGAAACAATAGAAAATCTGCTCTAAAGTAGAAAAAAAGCACTGCATATGATTTCAGTGAAAAAGGAAACCAGATGTTACACATACTTAAAAAAGCACACAATCCCATATGCAGTTACCCATGAAATATTCAACACACACACAAGTTTAGGGCTTGCTGGCTTGATTTCTTTCCTCCCTCTCACCTTCATGCTAATCTTCCACATGTCAGCATTTCTTTGGAATCAGGGAGTGTTACTAAAGTCAAGTACAGAGAGCCAAGTGAGGACTGGTTCCAGCAGAACTGTTTGTAGACTGCCCAGGAATGTCCTCAGCCATAAAAGGCAGAGGGTGCAGTGACTGCATGTGAGGAATGCAGGCGTGCAGGCAGCACTGCACCATTTGCTGTCTTTACAGCAAGAAGGGACTTGACCTCTGCCAATAAAATCGATAATTGAGCAATGCATGAGCAAGAAGAAGGGTTATTTAAATACTCCAAATTACTGAAGATAAAAAGTTAGATATAGGATAATCAACTAAGTTCAGACTACTGAGTGATCTATATGGTCTCAGTTTCCAAACCAAACACTTCAGTTTGATTCTGGTATTACAATCAGAGTTAAGAGTATACGTTAAAGTGCAAACACACACACACACACACACACACACAGAGACAACACTGAATAAAAAACAGCTGGCTATTTCAAGCAAGCATTTACCCACTTTGTTTTCTTCTTAACTGGCACCAGAAGCCCCCGTTTCTCCCATATTTTGTATTTTTGTTAGCTCTGCCACTCTAAAGTTACTCAGACTTTTGGCAGTGATTTTTTTTTCCAGTCATAGTTAGATTTTCAAAATTTTGAAGCCATAGCCATTATATTAATTATTAGGAAAGATGTTGATACTACATCAAATATTCAAAAATGAAAACCTTCCTTTTAGTTTTTTTTATTAGTTTACGTATGTGCATATTTATCAATTTTAGGGTAGTTTGCCTTCTAAGTAAGACCTTACATTGATTGTTCAATTGCAAATATGCAGAAATCATTTTTGTAAAGTTTTAGTCTCTCTTAAAATAGTATCAAACATGCTGCACACTGTGCCCAGACTTCTACCTGAAAGTAAGAGTCATTCATTCTCTACAATATCTCAAGACGCCAAGTCCTGTTGGGCTCAAAGTGCATTGAAGACTGACAGCCGTGCAATTTTTTTTGACAGGCAGAGTGGACAGTGAGAGAGAGAGAGAGAGAGAGAAAGGTCTTCCTTTTTCTCTTGGCTCACCCCCCAAATGGTCGCTACGGCCAGCGCGCTGCACTGATCTGAAGCCAGGAGCCAGGTGCTTTCTCCTGGTCTCCCACAGGGGTGCAGGGCCCTAGCACTTGGGCCATCCTCCACTGCACTCTTGGGCCACAGCAGAGAGCCAGACTGGAAGAGGAGCAACTGGGACAGAACCGGCGCGCCAACCGGGACTAGAACCCGGTGTGCCGGTGCCACAGGCGGAGGATTAGACTCGTGAGCCGAGGCGCCGGCTGAGCAGTGCGATTTTCTTTAGACCCACAGTTAAGTTCCTGCGGACAAGATTGGATGGCTTTCATGAGAGAAGATATGCTCTAAACATTATTACTATTTCAGTAAGGGCACAAATATGTCGATCACAATCTTTTATAGAACACTGATTGACAAGCTTTCCCAATATTTTGTAACACATAGACAGTGCTTTCTCCTTGTTCACAGCACATGAGACATATATTTGGGTATCTTACATTCGCTAATTAACAAGGATAGAATGACTTCCTGCTTTCAATAAAGTATTTACATTAAAGATGACATAGATTTCAAGACATAATACAGGGAAATTTTTATCAAAACAGCCTGGTAATGGCACAAAATTAGACATGTAGACCAATGTAACAGAATAGAAATGCCAAAACTAGTCCATGCATCTACAACCAACTAATCTGATAAACAAGATAACATCACTCCCTGGAGAAAGGACAGGCTTCTCAATAAATGGTGTAGGAAAAATTGGACCTCTGCACACAGAAGTATGAAACATGACCTGTATTTATACCTTATATAAAAATCAACTCACAGTGGATCAAGAATCTAAATATATGACCTGATACCATCAAATTACTAGAGGAAAACATTGGGGAAACTCTGATGTCATTGGTATAGGCAGAGACTTCTTGGATAAGACCCCAGAAGCACAGCTAATAAAAGCAAATAAATACAAATGGGATTACACCAAGCTAAGAAACTCCTGCAAAACAAAGGAAACATTCAACAAAGAGGCAACCTACAGAACAGCAGAAAACACTTGCTAACTAAACATCTGATGAAGGATTAATATCCAGGATATATAAAGAGCTCAAGAAACTCAACAGCAACAACAAAAAAATCTAGTTAAGAAATGGGCAAATCCGGTTAGAATGGCTCACATACAGAAATCTACCAACAACAGATGCCAGCGAGGATGTGGGGAAAAAGGGACACTAACCCACTGTTGGTGGGAATGCAAACTGGTTAAGCCACTATGGAAGTCAGTCTGGAGATTCCTCAGAAACCTGAATATAACCCTACCATACAACCCAGCCATCCCACTCCTTGGTTTTTACCCAAAGGAAATTAAATTGGCAAGTAAAAAAGCTGTCTGCACTTTAATGTTTATTGCAGCTCAATTCACAATAGCTAAGACCTGGAATCAACCTAAATGCCCATCAACAGTAGACTGGATAAAGAAATTATGGGACATGTACTCTATATAGTGCTATACAGCAATAAAAAAAACAATGAAATCCGGTCATTTGCCACAAAATGGAGGAATTTGGAACACATCATGCTGAGTGAAATAAGCCAGTCCCAAAGGGACAAATGTCATATGCTCTCCCTGATCGGTGACAACTAACCAAGCACCAAAGGGGAAACCTGTTGAAGTGAAAGGGACACTATGAGAAACAGTGACTTGTTCAGCTCTTGTCCTGACTGTTGATGAACAACTTAATACTTTATCCCTTTTAGTATTTTTTTGTTCTACTTAATACTATTGGTTGAACTCCGTAATTAACACACAATTATTCTTAGGTGTTTAAATTTAAATGAAAAGTGATCTCTGTTAAATGTAAGAGTGAGAATAAGAAAGAGAGGTGATGTACAATTTGGGACATGCTCAATCAGACTTGCCCCAAATGGTAGAGTTAGAAACGTGCCAGGGGATTCCAATTCAATCCCATCAAGGTGGCATGTACCAATGCCATCTCACTAGTCCAAGTGATCAGTTTCAGTTCACAATTGATCATAATGATAGGATTAAGAGTCAAAGGGATCACATAAACAAGACTAGTGTCTGCTAATACTAGCTGATAGAATTAAAAAGGAGAGAATGATCCAACATGGGAAGCAGGATACACAACAGACTCATAGAAGGGCAGTTGTCCTAAACAGCACTCTGGCCTCAGAATCAGCTCTTAAGGCATTCAGATCTGGCTGAAGAGCCCATGAGAGTATTTCAGGCATGAAAAGCCAAGACACTCTAGCAAAAAAAAAATACTAAATGAAAGATTTCTGTGAGTGAAATCCCAGTGGAAAGAATGAAGGCCATCAAAGAAGGAGGTACCTTTCTCTGAAGGGAGGAGAGAACTTCCACTTTGACTACGACCTTGTCTAAATATGATCAGAGTCGGTGAACTCAAAAGGCTTCCATAGCCTTGGCAACTCATGACAAAAGCCTAGGGTGATTACTGACGCCATAAACAAAAGTGTCAAATTGTTAAGTCAACAACAGGAGTCACTGTGCACTTACTCCCCATGTAGGATCTCTGTCCTTAATGTGTTGTACAATGTGAATTAATGCTATAACTAGTACTCAAACAGTACTTTACACTTTGTGTTTCTGTGTGGATGCAAACTGTGAAATCTTTACTTAATGTATACTAAATTGATCTTCTGTATATAAAGAGAATTGAAAATGAATCTTGATGTGAATGGAATGGGAGAGGGAGCGGGAGATGGGAGGGTTGCAGGAGGGAGGGAAGTTATGGGGGGGGGGGCCACCGTAATCCCAAAGCTGTACTTTGGAAATTTATATTTATTAAATAAAAGTTAAAAAAAAAAGAAATGGGCAAATCAGGTCAATGTTGTGGCACAGCAGGTAATGAGAGCCTGTTGGAGTCCCAGCTGCTCCACTTGTGATCCAGCTCCACGCTAATGTCTTGGAAAAATCAGCAGAAGGTGGCCCAAGCATTTAGGGCCCTGGCACTCACATGGAAGACCCAGATGAAGCTCCTGGTTCCTAGCTTCGGCCTGGCCAGCCTTGCTCATTGGGGTCATCTCCGGAGAGTTAACCAGTAGACAGAAGATATCTCTGCCTCTCATTCTCTCTCTGTAATTCCGATTTTCAAATAAATAAATAAATCTTTTAAAAAAGGAAGAAATGGGCAGAGGACATGAACAGGCATTTTTCAAAGGATGAAATACAAAAGGCCAATAGATACGTAGAAAAGTGTTCAGGATCACTAGCCATCAGGAAATATATACAAAAACCACAATGAGATATTACATATCCCCAGTTACAATGGTTATCATCGAAAAGTCTAAATGTAATAAATGCTGGTGAGGATGTGGACCAAAATGTACCCTAATAAACTGTTGGTGGGAATGTAAACTAGTGCAAACATTTTGGAAGACAGTATGGAGTTTCTTTAGAAATCTGAAAACATATCTACCATATGACACAGCCATTCCACTCATGGGAATTTACCCTAAAGAAATGAAATGAGCATTAGAAAGTGCTATTTGTACCCCAATATTTATTGCAGCCAAATTCACAATAGCTAAGATATGGAATCACCCCAAATGTCCATCAGTTGATGATAAGATAAAGAAAATGTGGTAAGAACACAGTAAGAACAGCTCACCTATTTGAAACTATGATAAGCAGAGAGTTTTCTTTCAGTATCTTTTTTTTTTTTTTTTTTTTTTTTTTTTGACAGGCAGAGTGGACAGTGAGAGAGAGAGACAGAGAGAAAGGTCTTCCTTTGCTGTTGGTTCACCCTCCAATGGCTGCCGCGGCCGGCGCGCTGCGACTGGTGCACCGCGCTGATCCGATGGCAGGAGCCAGGTACTTATCCTGGTCTCCCATGGGGTGCAGGGCCCAAGGACTTGTGCCATCCTCCACTGCACTCCCTCGCCACAGCAGAGAGCTGACCGGGAAGAGAGGCAACCAGTGTTGACGGCGCTCAAGGCGGAGGATTAGCCTAGTGAGCCGCGGTGCTGGCTCAGTATCTGTCTTCACTTCAAAAAATCTTGTACGAAAGGCATTGATAAAATAAATAATTAAAAATTGCTTTGAATTAAACGTTACTAGTCATACTTGCTAATATTAAAAACCACAAACTTTAAAACTGTAAGCTTTCTGCCCCTTTCTTTCCTCTTCTCCCTCTAACAATTTCAAAATCTCTTTCACATTTAGTCTTACATATTTTATCATAAAAATAAGCCATAAAAACAATTTCCATAATTCTATATCTTTGCACATTTGAAGAAACAATAGGTAGTGTCAGGTACTCAGAGTTAGGGACAAATATGATTGTGAATTCTTGGATAACAACCCAAATGGAGAGAGAACCAAAGATTGGCATTTGAGATATCACAGAGGAACACTGGATGCTATCAGATTGGCTGCTGTTAGTCATTGTGCAGGATGCAGGAATCACAGAATTGCAAAGTATAGTGGTTTTTAGGTCAATTCCTACCCTAGAGGTTTGAAACTTTAGGAATATGCTATACCAGCAAGAAAGACTTGCATATGATGGGGAATCTAACTAACTAGGACTTGAATATCCAGTTGAGAAGGAATACATTGGACTTTGGGGAAGTCATTCCACTGATGTGGGAACCCAATTCACAATTTGAGTTTGATGCAAATAAGAGTAAAAAGGCTGAAATTCCAGGGAAGCTGAAGAATTGGGCAAAGAAAGTACAAAAATAAATCAAAAACAAGTTAGACGCTGAGGACAGTGACAAGAACAACTAGGATGTTGACTATAGACACTTCAATGGCAAAAAATATGTTCAGAGTATAAATACCACAAAAGGGTAAAAGCTATGTAAAGCCCAAGCCTCAGTCCCATGACCCAGAGTCCTAGATCAGATTAGCCATAATTATGACTAGTGGCACAGGATGGAACTTCAGGGTATAATTGTGATCTTGTTTAGTTTAATCATAAGGAATTCAGAAAATACTACCATTTATCAAGTTCCTTCTAGATGGGTGACAATGTGTCAGATGCTATGCACATATTGTTTTCTAATCCACACATTCTCTCTTTGGGCAGTTATTAATTCCATTATGTTGATGGAGGAGTAAAAGACAAAATAAGAGTTACATAAAGTCTTAAAGTCTACAGCTTGATGTAGAAATCAAAGCAGAGTTGAGTACACAGTTAGGGATCTGATGGAGCTCAGGAAAGTCCAGAGAGATCTGGCATATGGCCTTTCAAGTGACTTCCTGGGGCATTATCATCTGTAAGTCTTAAAGTCACGTACCATATGAGAGTGCTCAAAAATTCAATGAAAATGGAATTAAAAGATAAGTTTACTTCAGTGCAAAAAAATTGAATCCATGCATGCATAAAGACTTCAAAAAGTCCACGAAATTGTATCTTATGAAGAAAGCAATGCATGACTTTCAAAGTTTTCTAACCCAAAATAAACTTACCTTTTAGGTGACTTTTCCATGAATTTTTAGAATGTGCTGCTATGTACTAGTCACAGGGATTTGAATATCAATTCAAGAACACATGCAGAGATCCTATAATGTGCCAGGAAATAGCTTGGTATTGGGAATGCAGTAAAGAATTCATCAGATACTGTCTACACTCAAGAATTCATATGCAAGAAGTCTGTGCCCAAATGGATCTTCTAAACTTAGTTACGAAAATTCCATGTCCAATATTTAGGCTAGAGTTGTGATAACATGAGAAGTCAGCAGAGGACATTTCAGAAAGTTTTTTCTTTCCAAGAATATTATACTTATTCCCTTTTTATGCAAGCACAAAGGAAACTTGCTTCAGGGGTGTGAAGAGGACACTGAGAGTAGCAGACTGACGGAGCTGCAACCATGACTGAGCATCTGATCCTGCCTGCCGTTACTGACCCATTCCACTCACGGACTCAGACTATATGAAATAGTTTTCTCATTCCTTAACAATATAAATTGCCGTACTCTGCAATGTGTAGCTGGAAGTTTCCAAATGGATACACAGTCCAGAACCTAGATTAAGGTGTCTGTGTTACAAGCTAATTTTATCAAATATCATAGGCCTTTGAAGGGACAGGCCAGAAAATATTTTGTGGGTTGGATGAGGAAAGTAAAGAAAGACACTAAGTCCCAATTATAACAAATAGAAAAAATGGTGAAACAATGGGAAGAAAATGATCAAAGAGAAAGCTTAAGTGCAAGGTGCAAAAGTCCCCTTCTGAAAGCAAAGCAAAACAATGCAAATATATAGGGAGGAAAAGCAAGAGAGCAAGTTCTGGTCAAATTTTGAAAAGGAAAATCACCAAGTTTCCTTCCCTAATGATTCTGCGGGATAAAATTGGCTTGTTTTCAAAATCCCAGAAGCAAATTTAGTACCAGCCATTCAATTAATCCCCATTGATTTTAAAAATTAATGCTATAGAGGAGATCCTTCTCGTTTCAAGTAGGGTTGGCCTCGATGATTTTCATTAAAAAAACTTACTATTTCTTTAGAACAGTCCTTCTCATTGCTCTGACATTTGAACCCTTGGCTTCAGTTTCATACTTCAGAGATAAACCAGTAGACTTCAGTCAGTATAGGACATGGAGAAAATAAACTTGGTATAGAAGAGTGTCAAGTACCAATTTTTAACATGTACATTTTAGGGTAGCAAGCTATCATTAATAATTATTACTTCTGATTATCAGTGATTAAAAATACTTCAGGGCCGGCACTGTGGCATAGAGGGTAAAGCTGCCATGTGCAGTGCCGGCATCCCATATGAGCGCCAGTTGGAGTCCAGGTTGCTCCATTTCCCATCCAGTTTGCTACTGTGCCTGGGAAAACAGTAGAAGATGGCCCAAGTCCTTGGGCCCCTGCATCTGCGAGGGAGACCTGGAAGAAGCTCCTGGCTCCTGGCTTCGGATCAGTACAGTTCCGAAATTTTGCAGCTATCTGGGGAGTGAACTGGTGGATGAAAGACCTCTCTCTCTGCCTCTGCCTCTCTGTAACTCTGCCTTTCAAATAAATAAATGTTTTTAAAAAACTAAACTATTTCTTGAAAAAAAATAGTTCACTGACTTCTCAAGAGCAAAGACGTGTTTTCTTTACATAATAAAAAGAAATGCTAATATTTTAAGGAGTGTGTGCATTTATAAAATGATTAAAATATTTTAAAAGGATTGGACTTGAAAAATAGAGATGTTAAGAATATTGGTGGGGGGCTGGAGCTGTGGCATAGCAGGTAAAGCCACTTCCTGTAGCACCAGCATGCTATATAGGCACTGGTTCAAGTCCCAGTTGCTCCACTTCTGATCTAGCTCCATGCTAATGTGCCTGAGAAAGCAGTGGAAGATAGCCTAAGTGCTTAGGCCCCTGAAACCACATGGGAGACTTGGAAGAAGCTCCTGGCTCTTGGCTTTGGATTGTCCCAGCTCTGACTGTTGCAGCCATTTGGGGAGTGAACCAGCAGATGGAAGATATCTCTCTCTCTCTCTCTCTCTCTCTCTGCCTCTGTCTCTCTGTAACCCTGCTTGTAAATAAATAATTAAATCTTAAAAAAATTTTAAAAAGAATGTTGGTGAATACTAGCAGCAGCATCTTTAGTAGTAACTAAGCATTTCTTACATCTTGAGAACTTTGAATACTGCAGTTTTACAAAGAGCACAGTTCTATGGTAGAAATAATATAAAATTAAAACAATAGCTCATTGTTCAGGTTCCATTCTAAGGACATCAGGCATAATTGAGTTACATTAACTCACATGAAATAGGACCCAGTGGTGACATCCTGATTACCATTCTCAATTAACATCGCTACATTTTTTAATGCCTATGTTTAATGTCAAAGCATTAAGGGGTTTCATGATAAGAAATCTATTAGTGTTCCAAAAATATGCTCTGAAGTAGACAGACTAAGAACAGAATGATGCCATATGTCATTTGCACAAAGGTGATAATTTCGGCAATATGAATTAATCAAGTTTCTCAAGGGAAGGCTATAATTTAAAAAATAGTGAAGATGCTCAGTGTTGAACACTAAGCTGAATCAGCTTGTTTAAGATACAAAACAACAAATCTAAAAAGACTTGAGAAGTATTACACATGAGGGAGAGAACATTTCTGTATGCCTGACTACCAAGTGTGGCTGTTCAAATCAAATACTGACCTTTGCCTTTGCTCTTGTTTAAAACTGCTTATCCTCAGAGTCCTGCAAGAAGTCTGCTTGGTTAAATGGTTCTTGAATTAAAGGATAGATGAAAGAAAAATATCTGAGAAAAACAGGAGGCAAATTTTAGGATTGCGGTGGGAGGAAGACTGAAGCAACGCAATCTAGATCTGGGTTCTAGTCCTGACTTTGCCACAAGTTGCTCACGTAACTGAATAAATTACTTGAGACTTGATTATTGTATCTATAAACTTAGATTGCTGAGTTTCTAAAATCCTTCCAAATTCTTTATTCTGTCACTGACACTCTGGCTTAGCTTTGAAAAATTAGGCCATAAAATCTCCCAGAAGATAAGACAAAGAAAAAGAAATATGGAATATGGCCAAAAATTAGTAACGGTAGATGACTTGAAAGATTATGTTTGTTTTTAAGATTGGAACCATCTGAATAAAATTAGGTGGAAATAATCCCTTAGGGTCTGAATATATTTAAATAGTAACAACCAACCTAAAACACAAAGAATACATCCTTAAAGAAAATAGGAAGGAAAATTTCCAACCTAAAGAGATTATTATTTAGAAGGTATTTCTTCATACATTAGTCAAAAACAGGTACTACACATATTCTCCATGGCCGCTGCATGGTTAGTTACAGAGGATTTAAGGATAAATAAGAGAAATTTTGTTCTCTGAACAGGGAGTCTGCCAATGATATCATTATAGAGTCTAGCAATTCAAATCTGAGGATGAAAAAAATGCCACAAAAATATAATTGAGACTATGATAGTGTAGTCTTTAGATCGAAATCTATATATAGCTTTAAAACATACAAAGTCAAAATATGACTATGATTTTTATCCTGTATTTATTAGGAAAACTAAATTAAGTCTTGAATATTAATTTGAAATAATGAGACCCTGAATTTGTAAAATAGGAAATTATCTTGTTTATAAAAGCTAAAATGAATAAGCTCTTGAAAATATATATCTTTTGTTAGGACATTTGCTATTACATATAGGAAAACTCATTTTTCTTAAGAAGCAAGGAATATGTGGAGGCAGAATATGGGATAAAAAGACCCAACGTTGTAAAAACATTTTAAATACAACACTAAGTTGCTTTTCTAAAAGATTTTATCAATTTAAAATGTATTTATAACTCCAATATATCATATAAGTCATCTATTCTTGTTTTAAATTTTCGTTGTCTCACTGAAAATGTATTATTGACAAAGAATTGTGTTTCTTTTATCACTAGTGACAGTTGATATATTTTCATATGTGTACATATGAATTAATGATTAATTCATTTCCTTTTAGGTAAAGTGGTAATGATGTCACTTTAACTCTCTTTAGTGTTTTGATGTTCTATATTTTTCTTCCTTTTTAAAATCGCTTTTTAAAATATTTATTTATGCATTTGAGAAATTCAGAAAGAGAGAGCTCTTCCATCCACTGGTTCACTCTCAAAATGCAGCGGCATTATGAACTTCTAAAATAGAATGTATTGGATCTTCCCCATGTATCCTATAAATATGACCTCCCTATTTAGAAGTTGCATAATCTTGCCCATAATTAGATTTTTATATATGTAGAACTTATAAAATATAGTTTTAGAATCACAAACATGATATTTTAATTAGTGGCATTTATAAGCTGCAAGATTTGAAGTGCTAAAATCTGTTAATTAAGAAAAATAATGCAGTTCAATGATAATATGTCCATTTCTGATATTATAATATAACCAATATATACATTATTTATAGATAAAATATATAATCCAAATGTTTTTGTAAAAAAAAACTTTTGATGATATTAAAACAATATTAAAAAATTATGATTTTATTTTTAAGCTTATAAGATTAAAACAAAATACTTTTACACAGCAGCACTAACAAGTTTATAGTGGGAAATAATAACAATATACAAAATGATAATAATAAGGTCTATCTTGTCCTTTTTCTTCACTAGTACTAAGTACTAGTACTTCCCAGGCCATAGCAAGAGCTGGATCAGAAGAGGAGCAGCCGGGTCTCGAACTTGTGTCCTTATGGGATGGCACTGCAGGCAGCAGCGCTACCCACTATGCTATCACATTGGTCCAGTGCTAAGCACTTTATAAAAAACATTGAATCCTGCAGCCAATGCTGTGGCATAGTGGGTTAAGGAGCTGCCTGCAGCATCCCATGTGGGCACCAGTTAGAATCCTGGCTGCTCCACTTCCAATCTAGCTCCCTGCTAATGGCCTGGGAAGACAATAGAAGATGACCTAATGGCTTGGGCCCTTGCACTTGTGTGGGAGAACCAGAAGAAGCTCCTGGCTCCTGGCTTCGGATCAGCCCTGTTGCAGCCATTTGGAGTGTGAACCAGTGGATGGAAGACTTCTCTGTCTAGAACTCTGCTTCTCAAGCAATTAAATAAATCTTTTTTAAAAAGATCCTCAGGATCCTTTGAGACAAGAGAATTTGACCTCCTCTAGGTTAAAGTTTGGGTATTTGGAAGATGAGTACTATCCAATTGTATTCTGGTAAAATTGAAGGATTCTATAAGGCATTGTCTGTTTTTGAGGGCTAATGCAACTTTTTGCTATACTTCAGAAGACAGTTCTGGAAAATTTTCCAAGGTCTTATATTTATTTAATTCTGAATTAGAAGGGAAATCCATGCTGAATTATTTGGGGAAATCCTGAGCTAAACAAAGCTAAATATTTCTTTTCTTCAAGACTTTTCCATGCTTTTCACAAACTTACGTGTGTAATTATTCTCTGAGAAGGCAGTATGAGGATATTTCAAAATATTGGAGAAAATAGAATTATAAGTTTGTCTTGGAGTAAAAAAATGAAATCTATGTGGTTTCTTCCCAATACACATTTCTAGAACTTTTTGAAGATCCCTCTTGCAGTGTATGGTATTTTCTTAGCAGATTTGACCAGAAAATATTTTTATGAACCTAAAGATTCATGAGGTATTTTAAATAATTTGGATGAACAGTTTAAAAAACAGTCCCACCTGGAAAGGTTTCTCAGGAGACTGCGTTACTGGAGCAAATCACACGGTCTCTCCGGAGCCCAGTGCCTCTCTTCTCCAGACCCCAGATTGTCACCTTTCCTCAGAGCAGACCTGCGGGTTTAAAGGGAGTTGCTTTGTTTTAACAATGAACTCACATTCTGGGTACATTCAGATAGAGGTTCCTTCTCCCAGAGGGTGAAACTCAGAGGAGAAATGATACTGAGAAAAGAGAGGGGCTGCCGCCTTGGCTCACTTGGTTAATCCTCTGCCTGCGGCGCCGGCATCTCATATGTGTGCCGGGTTCTAGTCCTGGTTGCTCCTCTTCCAGTCCAGCTCTCTGCTGTGGCCCAGGAGGGCAGTGGAGGATGGCCCAAGTGCTTGGGCTTCTGCACCCCATGGGAGACCAGGAGGAAGCACCTGGCTCCTGGCTTCGAATCAGCGCAGCACCAGCCATACCGGCTATTTTGGGGGTGAACCAATGGAAGAAAGACCTTTCTCTCCATCTCTCTCTCTCTCACTGTTTAACTCTATGTGGCAATAAATAAATAAATAAATAAATAAATAAAAGAAAAGAGAAATATGTATGAAGGCAAGATACTTTATGAGAACCTTTAAAATACCAGATATGTTTCCAAGTTCTGGGGATCAAGAAGCTTAAATGTGCTGCGAAAGGAGATTGCTAGGTAAACAATCATAATGCCACAGGGCAAATATTCGGTAAGCATGGTGGTGTTCTGGAGACATGCAGAAAGAATGCACTATTCATTTTTAAATATATTTGTTTATTTATTTTTGCTTTATTTGGTAGGCAGAGAGACTAAAAGAGAGACAGTGACAGACAGAGGTCTTTCATCTGCTGGTTCAGCCCTCAAATGCACTCAGCACTGGAGCCTGGGGTAGGCCAAAGTCAGTTCTCCCACATGGGTGGTGGGACCTAAGCCCGTGAGTTATCACCTCCCAGAGTGTGCATTACAAGACACTGGCTCATGTGCAGAGATGAGACTCACACCCAGGCACTCTCATATGGGACCTGAGTGTCCCAAAAGCATCTTACCTGCCGCATCAAACACCTGCCCCAGAATACATGACTTAGTAGGAGGCATCAAAGAAGAGGGTCTTTTTACCTGAATCACAGACACGGTTTATCTTTAATTAAGCCCAGCAGGTGCTGACACACATTCAAGCATGGGCAAAAAGTGGCACAAAGTCACGGAAGTGTGAAAGGATAAGGCTTGTTTGGGAAAGCAAATGATGTGGAGGATGACAGGCAAGATAGGGAAGACATGAAACTGGGACTAGACAGAGGCCATACTGTGCACAGCCTCGTTTCTTACACCGACACCATCCTCAGTGTACTTGGGATCTTTGAAGACGCTAAGACAGGGAAGTGAGTCAGGATTATGGTGGACATGTGCTTTTTAGAAAGGTCACCTCAAGAGCAGGGGTTGCAAATGAATATGGGTGAGTGAGAAGGTGACAAGGAGAGTAACTGACTGCAATACACAAGACGAGAAAGGCTGAGGACCTGGATCTATGCTCACCTAGAGAACACAGGATGGAGAGAGGACAAGTTGGGAGCCATTTGAAGATGCTTAGAAGGTTATTACAGGACTTTTGTTGGCTCTGGATATCTACAGTGAAACAAAGACTGAATAGAACAGCTTTGTCACGGGAACTGGAACTCTGATATTGTGTTTTCAGATTAAAGTCTCTGGGATCATTGCAAGTCCCAACAAAAAAATCAGAAAACTTCATATTCCTCATGAGAAACGACATATTCATTTTATTTTCATTCTTATACCTACCGCTTCAAACTATAAAAATAATGCATGTTTAATTAAAATGCATGAAAATAAAATTGTTGATGCATTTCCTTCCAGGTTCTCTTTCTAAAAACGTGGGACAGAACAGTGGGTGAGTGTGCGTGTTTAAGTCCCTGTATGGTGAAGATAAGATTTTTGTACCAGCTACAACCTAAATTTTATTTAATATTATGTCATGAATATTTCCCAATCATTATAAATATTCCTGAGCATCATTACATTTATTTTAATACTTAACATTGTTTTATGGCTATCCTACAATTAATTTAATTTTTTTCTTTTTTGTTATTTATTTCTCTGTAGCTTTTCCAGTATTTTTTACTCAGAAGCCAGACTTCTGATAAACCTTTTTGCATAAATTTTTTCAGATTTTCTGATACTTTTCCTGTCATAGATTCTTAGAAGTAGAATTACCTTGTCAGAAAGTATAAACAACTCTAATATCTTCTGAATATTGAAAATTGTTTTGTCAGAAAGCTTGAAACAATGTGTTACTTATTTAATTAACTGTAAGACTTTAATTTAATGAGCATAGAATATCTTCAATTTTATTTTTGATATCATGCAATTATTTTAATTTCACTAGTTTTGCATTTTAAAAGACTAGAGATTGTGCTCTTGCTCACCATAATTCTTTAGAAAGTATTCTCTTTCTTTAAAAATAAGCCACATAATTTCTTAACAAATTTAAGGTTTTTTAAGTTAAAAAATGGCAAACAAAAATTATGAACCACTCACCTCTTCTATGCTTATTGTTTAAAATTTTTATTTATTTAATTTTATCTATTTGAAGGCAGATAGACAGAAACAGACAAGCAGAGGGAGATCCTCCATTTTCTGTTTTACTCCCTAAATGTCCTCAATAGCCAGGGCTTGGGCCAAGCTGAAGCCAGAAATCTAGAACTCAATCTGGGTCTTCTAGTTGGGTGGAAGTGACCACAATGTTTCAGCCATCGCTTGCTGCCTCCAAGGGTGTGCATTAGCAGGAGGCTGGAATTGGAAGCAGAGCCAGGAGTTGAACTCAAGCACTCCAATACAAGATGCAGTATCCAGCATTGGTTTTTTTGGTTTTGTTTTTATTTTTGTTTTTTTGTTTTTTTGTGTTTTTTTGCCAGGCAGAGTTAGACAGTGAGAGAGAGAGAGAGAGAGTTATAGACAGTGAGAGAGACAGGCAGAAAGGTCTTCCTTCTGTTGGTTCACTCCCCTAATGGCTGCTACTGCTGGCGCTGCACCAATCCGTGAGCCAGGAGCTGAGTACTTCCTCCTGGCTTCCCATGCGGGTGCAGGGACCTAAGCACCTGGGCCATCCTCCACTGCCCTCCTGGGCCACAGCAGAGAGCTGGACTGGAAGAGGAGCAACCGGGACTAATACCCGGAGCCCCAATCCGGACTAGAACCCGGGGTGCCAGCGCCGCAGGTGGAGGATTAGCCAAGTGAGCCACAGCACCGGCCCCAGCATGGCATCTTAGTCAGTAAGTGTGATGTCTTCTGTGTTTAATAAATGATTCTAGAGAATGACACCGTGGCCCAGCAGATTAAGCCCTGCTAGCAACACCAGTACCTCATAATAGAGCCCTGATTCAAGTCTCATCTGTTCTGCTTCTTTTTTATTTATTTATTTATTTTTATTTATTTGAAAGACAGAGTTACAGAGAGAAGTAAAGCCAGAGAGAGAGGTCTTCCATCTGCTGGTTCACTCCCCAAATGGCCAAAACAGTGGGAGCTGCGCCGATCCATAGCCAGGAGCCAGGAGCTTCTTCTGGATGTAGGTGCAGGTGCCCAAGGACTTGGACCATGTTCTACTGCTTTCCCAGGCCACAGCAGAGAGCTGGATCAGAAGTGGAGCAGCTGGGACTTGAACCAGTGTCCCTATGGGATGCCTGTGCAGCAGGCTGGGGCTTTAACCTGCTGTGCCACAGCGCTGGCCACTGCTCTGTTTCTGATCCAGGTTCCTGCTAATGTTCCTGGGAAAACAACAGATAATGGCTTAAGTGCTTGGGTCCTGCCACCCCTGTGGGAGATCCAGATGGAGTTCTTGATTCTTTTGGCTGCAGCCTGCCCTGACTTTCGGTATTGTGGCCATTTGAGGAGTGAACCAGCAGATGGGAACTCTCTCTCTCTCATTCTCTCTCTCTCTCTCTCTCTCTCATTCTCTCTCTCTCTCTCTCTCTCTCCCCCTCTGTTTCTCCATCTTTCTATCATTCTGCCTTTCAAATAAATAGATAAATAAGTATTAACAAAATACATATTTTTCTAGCTTCTGCTAAAATTAATATTGCTCATTATAGAAAATTTGGAAACAGGATAACATTTTTAGGAAAAAAGGAACTGGTAACCCTTCCTGAGGAACAATCTTTAGAATATGTTCCACAATGATAGCTTCTTTTTTTTTAATATTTATTTATTTATTTGAAAGAGTTACACAGAGAGGAGAGAGAGACAGAGAGAGAGAGATCTTCAATCCCATGGTTCACTACCATTGGCTGCAAAGACCGGAGCTGTGCCGATCTGAAACCAGGAGCCAAGAGCTTCCTCCAGGTCTCCCACATGGGTGCAGAGGCCCAAGGACTTGGCCATCTTCTACTGCTTTCCCAGGCTATAGCATAGAGCTGAATCGGAAGTGGAGCAGCCGGGTCTCGAACCAGCACCTATATGGGATGCCGGTACTTCAGGCCAGGCGTTAACCCGCTGCGCCACAGCGTCGGCCCCAGCTTGTTTCTTTTGTCCACAGATCTAAGCAAAGTACCTAGAATAGTGCATGGTACCTAACTGGGATTTTAACAAATATTTCTTAAGTGATTGAATATTTTTATTGTAA
The DNA here is from genome assembly GCF_964237555.1 of Oryctolagus cuniculus. NCBI lineage: Eukaryota > Metazoa > Chordata > Mammalia > Lagomorpha > Leporidae > Oryctolagus > Oryctolagus cuniculus. Next base: position 45,267,671 of record NC_091435.1, read on the forward strand.
TTTACAATATTTACACAGATATGACAATAGCTGACATTTATTGATCAATATATCAAGCTTCATGCTAAATGCTACATGAAACATTCCATTTAATATAACAGAGTGGTAGGAACTCCAAATTCCACAGTGGCAGTGTGGAGTGTCAGCTCTACAAAAAGATGACGTTTTCCTACAATGTCACACAGTAGTCAACTGTTTTAACTGTAGTAGGCTCCCAAACACCCTGCCTCCAGAGTGTGTGCTTCTAACCATTGCCTAATTCTGCTCCCTGGGAAGCAGGCTGATAAAGCATAATCATGCTGCTAGGGCATAATTATTTTTAAATCACTATTGGTTATAAGCCATTTCATAAATCCCTGAATGTTTGATTTCTCTGGACTTAGCAGCAAAATTTTTTAAACACTTCCTTTTTGGATAACTTCAATATTTTGCTATTTTAATGTTGGGATGTTTATTACTACAAATAATATTTAGTCTTGACTGATAATTATTCTAGATTTCATAGCTTATAAGTATAAGATTTCATAGCTGTGAGAGAAATGATTGTTTTTAAGGTTCTTGCCTCAAATTAGTGTACACTGTGTAAAAAAAGGTTGTGTGCTCCTTCCAACTACACCATTATTTCTCAATCTTTTTGGTGTCAGGATTAATTAATATTTAGTGAACCTGTGTTTACGTGAGTTAGCATTGTCTACACTCACTATATTAGAAACTAAAACTAGGAGCAGACATTTGGTGCAGCCGTTAAGCTCCTGCTGGGATGCCTGCTTCTACTCTGGAGTGCCTGAGTTCAAGTCTGGCTCTGCCTCAATCCAGCTTGCTGCTAATGTGCGCCCTGGCACTCAATGGTGATGAGTCAAGAACGTGGATACCTGCCATCCAAGTAGGAGACCTGGATTGAGTTCTCAGCACCCAGCTTCAAAATGGCCTGGCCCTAGCTGTTGTAGGCATTTGGGGAACAAATAGTAAATTGGTCTCTCTCAATTTTAAATTGAGACCAATTTAAAAGGCAGAGGTCTCTTCCTTTGCCTTTTAACTAATTAAAAGAAATGAAAACTGGAAAAAGTATAGTCACATAACTACACATTCCATTATTGGAGTGATGATCCTCCAAATATTAGGCAACCTCTGGAAAACTCTACAATGCTTTTGTGAAAGAAAGGGAGTAAGAAGGATAAGTAGTTTGATGGTGCTGTGAAAAATACTTGGATGATATAGTTCTTGAGGATGCCCAGGAGTCCCTGGTTCACTCTTTGAGAACCACTGCACTCTACCATACTGAGTTTTTCAATTGACAGTTTTAGAAATCTTTTCATCTTGATGGGTAGGGAATAATACATCATCCAAGTTTAATTTACATTCAGTTATTTATGCTTCCCTTCAGTGATCTGCCCTTCTCATCTTCATCCTTGCATATTTTTCCTTTGTCTTCTGCCCTAGTCAAAATATCGCTTCGAGTCTTCATTTCCAGCATAAGCATTAACACGACTTTGCTTTTCATTTTCTTTCCAGGATGTTGTAGGAAATTTATATTCCTTGTCATTGACTGTTCTGGCAGACCCTAAGCTCATAAGCCTTCAGAATAAGTCACCCTGACTTCACACATGCCACAGCTATCTGTGTGTACCCTCTGGTCTTCCAGAAAAAGAAATCTGTGTCTTGAAACACTGCTAATCTGTTTAACTTCTCTCTTACTATAATTCATAATCTTCCTAAAGTAAGCAATCTTCCCTCTTTTTCCTCCTCGTTCCGTTCTCAAAGAATAAGTCAGCAGAAAAGTCATGGTACAGGACAAGGCCCTTATAAGCCGTTCCTGCCATGCCCAGCAGAGCAGCCACTGTGTTGATTTGCTCCCTAATGGCGCTCTCACTTTGACCCAGTTTGGTGTCAAACACTTGCTGGAATATCAGATATTCATAATGCTATCTCTTTTGCTACTTAGATTTCATCCTCTTCAAACATAGTAAGCTTCTAAATGATACCTACACTTATATTTCTAGTCATCATCAGGCTATATTTTCAATGTTAACATAAAATATTTGGATGCATTATTAATAGACTATTATAGAAATCATGCCATTTCAACTCAAATTGCATTGTTTTGTCTAGATACGAGCCATATTTCCTTCTAAACTTCCTATGTTTAAAAAAAAAAACCAATTTGATTTTGTCCACAATAAAGTTGAGCTTATCTTTTAAAAAAATCCCTTGCAGCATTTAGGTTTACAGAAATTATGTTCTGTCAAAATATTTTATAATGACAGCATTAAATGCTGCCCTAAGGAAAAATATAGCTAAAAGTTGACTGCGAAATAATATCTTGGTGCTATGCCACGTTAGGATAATTTTTTATTTCCTGGAGATAATATTTTATGGCTATACTTTTGAAAGTGAACCTATATTTGCCCGCAAAGTAAAATATTTAAATGGGAAAGTTAAGGATTCATGATGCATTACTAAATTATGAATTTGACTGCCACCTCTATACATTTCTACTCATAAAAGCCCCCTTTCCACTTTGAGCTAAATGAAGTGGTTAATAGTTTGGGCAGCATACTTAGCTTCTGAAAATAGCCTGCAGATAAAGGATGACATTAGTGATCAATATTATATACAACTGACAATTTACATACAGTACTGGGGCATACAGTAGTACATGATAATTAGCAAGCACCCCTGGCAACTCTCTCTGTACCCTCCTTTCCATCTGTTGCTTCACTCTGAGTCTTGGGCACCAGAATATTAAGCATTTGGAATGTTTTTAGTGCTGTGAAATTTAATTTTCATTCAGTGTGTATATTCATATGTACATTACATACAGTGCATAGAGAATATTATTGACTCAAACACTCTAGAATTTTTCTATACTTGGCACCAATCAAGTTAAATGGTCATGTATTTGAAGACATTACTAGGCTTCCTCTAATATTCATCATCCTGTTAGGTCTTTAAAGATGTTAAAATCGACTCTGAACATTCTGGCTATAGTATCATATAAAAGATAACAGAAGAGCTGAAAGGTCATACCAAGGAAATTATTTTAGTTTGGGAAAAGAAATAGTATCTCTTTTGTGTAATATAGGATCAAATATTTAATAGTGCCTCAATATATAGTAACTTGAATTCCTGAGTGATGACTACAGAAAGTAAGTACATTTTATGGAATAGTCATTAAAATGTGAATGACAGAGATAGAATTCTTGTATTAAAGTCCATGTTTATTAGACATATAACATTGGTGAAATTTCTTTTATCTTTTTTTGACAGGCAGAGTGGACAGTGAGAGAGAGAGACACAGAGAAAGGTTTTCCTTTTGCCGTTGGTTCACCCCCGAAATGGCCGCTATGGCCAGCGCACCACACTGATCCGAAGGCAGGAGCCAGGTGCTTCTCCTGGTCTCCCATGCGGGTGCAGGGCCCAAGCACTTGGGCCATCCTCCACTGCACTCCTGGGCCACAGCAGAGAGCTGGACTGGAAGAGGAGCAACCGGGGCAGAATCCGGCACCCCGACCAGGACTAGAACCCGGTGTGCCGGTGCCACAGGTGGAGGATTAGCCAATTGAGCTGCGGCGCCAGCCAAAGTGAAATTTCTTTATCTTAACTTTTCTCTCTCTTTGTCTCAATTTTTTCATATACAATATGAGCACGTTAGTACTGCCTCTGGAGTTATTACAAGGATTAAAAGAGCTGATATTCATCAACATTTATGACGGTCTCTGACATAGAGCAATTCTATAAGTGTCTGTTAAATGAATAAAAAAAACTAAACACAGCATGCTTTTCTTTTGCTTTTTTTTTTTTTTTTTAAGATTTATTTGTTTGACATCATGACAAGAGCCTGGGGTGATTACTGACGCCATAAACAAGAGTGTCAATGTGCTAAGTCAACAACAGGAGTCACTGTGCACTTACTCCTCATGTAGGATCTCTGTCCTTAATGTGCTGTACAATGTGAATTAACACTATAACTAGTACTCACACAGTATTTTACACTTTGTGTTTCGGTGTGGGTGCAAACTGTTGAAATCTTTACTTAATTTATACTGAATTGATCTTCTGTATATAAAGATAATTGAAAATGAATCTTGATGTGAATGGAATGGGAAAGGGAGCGGGAGATGGGAGATGGGAGGGTTGCGGGTGGGAGGGAAGTTATGGGGGGGAAAAAGCCACTGTAATCCATAAACTGTACTTTGGAAATTTATATTTATTAAATAAAAGTTTAAAAAAAGACTAATTTATTTGAAAGGCAGAGTTACAGAAAGGCAGAAGCAGAGAGACAGAGAGAGAGAAATAAAGAGAGAGGGTTTCCATCCGCTGGTTCACTCCCCAGATGGCCACAACGGCCAAACTACACCATGCTTAACTTTGGTCACTTTAGCTTTGAAAATGTGAAATACAGCCAAAGAGATGTTCATGTTAAGTACTCATAAAATCCTTATTGCCCCCATTTTATTCTTTTATCAAATATTAACAATATTGGAATGCAATGAATTCAGCTGACAATCCACAATTTCATCAGGAATAAACACAATGTTTTCATTAAAAATTAGCAAATCTATTTTAGTATCAACCATTTTTTTGGAAATGTTTCAAATGAGACATATCTCATATAAGAGCTAACTATAGGTATTAGTCAATGGACCAAAGTATTTTCTAAAAATCTTCAAAAGATCTTGTATTGCAAATGAACATTTTAAATTGAACTGAATAGACAAGAACTAAAACCCTGGAGGTATGGCGTAATAATTAGTCACAGTGTGCTCTCTGCAGCTCCCAGTAGAAATCAGCTAAACCTAAACCACTAATAATGGAAGACAGTAGATTAGCAAACACAGGCCCTGTTTTTCCATATTTATCCATCAACTTTTAAAATCTATTTTAAAATGTTAATCTACATATAATTTTTCTTGAATTTTGGTCTGAATATACTTGCAGTTAAGAGCAAAGATTTTACCACATAGCTATAATTAGCAGTAAGATATCATGCGATGCAAAAAACTTGCTTGACTCTTCCCAATTTTTGAAATAAGACCTAAAAAGTAAACTATCTTTTTTCTTGTTTTAAAAATGGTAGGGGTCAGCGCTCTGGCCTAGTGGGTAAAAGCTGCCGCCTGCAGTGCCAGCATCCCATATGGGCGCCAGTTCTGGTCCCGGCTGCTCTTCTTCCAATCCAGCTCTCTGCTGTGGCCTGGGAAAGCAGTGGAGGATGGCCCAAGTCCTTGGGCCCCTGCACCTGCATGAGAGACCCAGAGAAAGCTCCTGGTTCCTGGCTCCTGGCTTCAGATTGGCACAGCTCCGGTCGTTGCGGCCATTTGGACAGTGAACCAGCAGATGGAAGACCTCTCTCTCCCTCTCTCTCTCCTTCTCTCTGTGTAACTTGACTTCCAAATAAATAAATAAAATCTTTAAAAAAATAAAAATGGTAATAGCATTAGTATTCTTTAATCGCTAAGTAATCTAAGATTCTAAAGTTAGAAAAATACTTTCCCAAATAATTTATGTTGCATCTGAATAATTTAGCATAAATGTAAGTAAACCACAAATAACAAATATGATTGCGGGTAAAAACTGGGCATTTTGTTTATATGATAACTGGAACTTTATAGTTACTCTGATTTTTTGACTGTTATGGTTTGAATTTGTTCCCCCAAAAGAATACAATGAGAAATTAATTCCCATTGTAACAACATTGGAAGGTAGGTCCTAACAAGAAATGATTAGGCTGTGATGGTGGGATGAATGAGTGAAAGGATTAACGCCTTTATCTCAGGAATTCTGCTCCCTTTAGTCACTCTCCCCCCAGCCTCCCTTCATCTTGCCTCGGGTGACAGGATGAAGAGCCTCACCAGATGCCATCTGCTTGATGTTGAACTTCTTAGCCTCTAGAACCATGAAAAATAAATTTCTGTTGTTTATAAACTTGTCTGTAAATTATTCTTCTACAGCAAAAGCAGACTAAGACATTGGCTCATACAGCTGCCATGAAAATATCTGTGGTTGTGGCAGGCACCAGGGCCAGCGCTGCGGCTGAGTGGGTTAGGCTTCTGCCTGTGGTGCTGGTATCCCATATAGGTGCCAGTTCGAGTCTCTGCTACTCTACTTCCAATCCAGCTCCCTGCTAAGGGCCTGAGAAAGCAGTGGAAGATGGCCCAAATGCTTGGGTGCCTAGAACCATGTGGGAAACTGGGAAGCAGCTCATGTTTCCTGGCTTTAGATCTGCCCAGCTCCTCCACTATGGCCATTTGGGGAGTGAACCAGCAGATGGAAGTCCTCTCTCCCTTGTTCTCTCTCTCTCTCTGCCTCTGTCTCTCTGTAACTCTTTCAAATAAATACATAAATCTTAAAAAAAAAAAGTTCCTCTACCAGTTAGCTTTAAACTACTGTATACCATACTCCAAAATTCAGTGGGGTGAATTGAATCTCTAAGTTATGCTTATGTGAGCCAGCCTTGGTTGATCATAGCTAGATTCACAAATGTTCCAGCAGTGAGCTACTGGGATGGCTGGGTGTTTTACACCTGAGATAGAATACTACAGATGTCTGGGTGTTGGCCAGCTGATTCCTGATGTTAGCAAGAGTAGCAAGACTATCTTCTCATCATGCAGAAGATATGCCTAAACTTGTTCACATAGCAGCCAAAGGTGATAAAAGGAAACAAACAAACAAACAAAATACCTATGTTCTCTTGATGCTTGACCTCAGAGCCTCATGGCTCAAATTCTATTGCCAAAGCAAGATACAAAGCCAGCCAAGATTCAAGGAATAGAGGAAAACTGCATATCTTGATGGGATAACAGCAGAGTTATGATCATTCCAGTAAAATATCAAAACCACTTGGTAATTTAGGATTAATTAACTTTTTAAAGATTTTATTTATTTATTTGAGAGGTAGAGTTAGAGAGAGAGGGAGAGATAAAGAGAAAGGTCTTCCGTGAGTCAAGTGCCTCCTCCTGGTCTCCCATGCGGGTGCAGGGGCCCAAGGACTTGGGCCATCCTCTACTGCTTTCCCAGGCCACAGCAGAGAGCTGGACTGGAAGAGGAGCAGCCGGGACTAGAACTGGTGCCCATATGGGATGCCGGCGCCGCAGGCGGAGGATTAACCTACTGCGCCATGGCACCAGCCCCAGGAATAACATTTTCATTAAATGAGATGAGGCTTAATCTAAGTTCTCATGTACCGTGTCCCATCATTGACAAGCTGACATTTATTTACTTATTCATACCACTGAAAACTTCTCTATATAATTTTTAACTGGGAGATGGAAACAGAGCAGATATGAAAATAGCAACTATTCTATTTGGCTTTAGAAAGCCCAGATTCCAGTCATGGATCACAAGAAGATTGTGATTGTCAGTTCTCAAGATTTTCAAACTAATCCCTCTTGATTCCATATCAGCACATAAAATTCCTACCCTTTCCTTAGTTTAAATTAGTTGACTGGGAGTAGTCATTCCAATAGTGAGCAAAGTAGTGTTCATGTTTAAATAATATACAGAACTCCAGTTGATTTGACCTTTCAAACTCGAGCATCAAGGTGTATTGTATGGTTAGTATTTCAGCTATGTGTCTATAATCCTAGCCGGAAGTGAGTAAGTAATAATCCAGTCACTTCTGTGGAAATGCACAAGGAAGGTTTATTATTTGTTTTCCTGTTCTGAGCACCAGAATCTTGCTGCAATTTGAAGTGGAATTCATTTGATTTCAGTGTGTTTTTATGAATGTCTTTTAAAAAGTGACAGAGACTGAGAAGAATTTGCATGATGTACAGTAAATGTGAGTATAGATTACATGCATATGTGTGTATAAACACACTCTAATCTTGCTATGCAACTGGTGGGACCCTTGCTCACTGTCTTTTACTCAAGGTTGCTCCTCTTCCCATTCTCTGAATCTGTGTTAATGGCATGAATTTCTGTTTTGTTACTTAAGCCAGAAACCTAGAAATCTTTTTTAGTACCTCTCGCTTGTTCCCTGAATGTAATGAGTGATCAAGCCATGTAGATTCTTATTCCTTTATGTCTCTGGAGTCTGATTCATCTTCAACATTCTTCACAATATTGCCTAACTTATAATCAGTCTCGTTTCCTCCAATCTATTTCCTACTCTGCTGCTGCAATAAACTCCCTAAAGTATGATCCTATTTATTTCATCCACGTTTCTCAAAGTATACAATGATTCTTCATGGCCTTCAGGATGAACTCCATAGTTACATTTACATGAAATGGGATTTTTTTTTTTAAGATTTTATTTATTTGAAAGGTAGAGTTACAGACAGAGAGAGGGAGAGACAGAGAAAAAAGTCTTCCATCTACTGGTTCACTCCCCTCAAATGGCCTCAATGTCCAGAGCTGAGCCCATCTGAAGCCAGGAGCCCAGAGCTTCTTCCAGGTTTCCCATTTAGGTGCATGGGCCCAAAGATTGGGGGCCATCTTCCACTGTTTTCCCAGGCCATAGCAGAGAGCTGGATGGGAAATGGAATAGCAGGGACTCGAACTGGAACCCATATGGAATGCCAGCACCGCAGGCGAAGGCTTAGCCCACTAGGCTGCAGCACTGCCCCCATGAAATGGGCTTTTTAAAATATAACTTTTATGTTCAGCTAGTGAATTGTTACCACAAGGCCTAGAACAATAGATGCTGTTTGTGATCATATTCCCACATGAGATGATGTACTATCTACACAGGGTTACCAAGAGATTGGCAAAACCAGATTCACAACCTTCAACCAATCATCCACTTAGGTTAGGTTGTAGGAAAACTGTGTGGAGTGCATCCACCCACCTTCCACAGCTGGGCATGTGTGCATGTGCTGATAATACACACACATACACACACACTCACACACACACACACACACCCCACATTGGAAAAGAGAAAAGATGGTGCTTCCCTTTTGATCTAGGTTGAGCAGCAGGGTCTTTAAAGGAAACACTTGGCCCTTGAAATTTGTTAGGTACAGAAACTGCTAACAGACCAATACCTTAAAGAGTCCATGGAGAGTAGACTGGATGACAGAATAAAAAGGCTGCAATAGAAGAAAATTCCACTAAAGGCATGAAGAAGGTAAGTGTTGCTCTCCAGGGACAGCAGGAAGTCCTTGCAAATGTTAATACAGATGACTGCCTGCTAGCTTGCTTTGACCCTGGGAGAGAAATGGGCCTCTGGAAGGACCTTGGGGATTGAAGGAGGGATAGCTTGTGAAATGGACAGTTTGAAGACCATGTTCACCTTAGAGACACTGCAATCAAAGAACCCCAGGAAGGCCCGGAACTATGGAACTGCAGGGAGAATGAATGTCAGCAAGCGTCCACAGTCAGAGGGCACCATTACTCTAACACCTATGCTTGTCCAAACATTATTTTCTATTTCTTATAACTCCTTGTTTACAGTCATCAACCTGAAGAAGGCCAGAGTCAGCATTAGGGTAAATGGTGGGGACAAGTGTGATCTTTACCCTGAAAAAACTCTTCTTACCCCTGGCTAAGAAACTGGAATTAATACTGTGGAATATAAAATAGGAAGTAAAACCAGGTTTAGGGATCAGGAAAAGACACTGTAGCAAATTATTTTCATGTAAACTTCCTTTTCCAGAAACGGACTAGAAAGTCTTCTAGGTTATACATTTAAATAAAATATTCTGACATTTATAAAAATCACATGAAATAGATTCGCGCGTTTGATTTTACTTGAACTGTAGAACTCACTGCCTCTTAGCCACAGACACTCCATGCATTTAACAGATTGTTATACAATGCCCTAGTGCTTCTCTCAGAAAAGAGAAACCCTCTGAGAAGTTTCCTCAATGTTGACAAAAATGTTTACAAAAAGCAATGCACACCCTGGTTAAAGGTACTTGAGAACCTGGGGGAAACATTCTCTGATAACCCTTCTGGCAACATCTTAATTATTATGCAGTCTCCCCGCCCCAGGCAGTGAGTCCAATCTATTATAATATGAACAACAATCTATTTACTACAACACATTAAGAAATCCAAATATCTGGAACAGGTCATATCTCATTTGCTATTGCTGATTAAAACAAATAATGGAGTAAGCCTGCTTTTCATCTTTTTTTTTTTTTTTTTAATCATCACTGCACTTGTGTCCAAGATTATTTTGGGATACAGCTAATACTTTAATACTTAAATAGATAACATTTTCTAAGTTGTATTAATCATACGGAACTTAGTTTGAGATCTGTATGGATATTTCTGTAATAGTGATTTAAAACTCTCCTTTATTTTGTTGTATACAACAAGGAGATCATTCCCATACATGTCATCATAGTATGCCAAAATATGCTTTTTTAAATTATAGGAATGTCAAATCAGTATATATACCACCTTAGGCCATTTTATACTCATTGGCATAAATTACCCTTAGTTCCTGTTTTTCTCAGCAAATTATGAAAATGACAGCTAAAGGACTGACATTTGGCCTGGCAGTTAAGATGCTAGTTAAAATGCCTTTGTTCAATATCAGAGTGCTAGGGTTCAGTACCCACCTCCGACTCTGAACTTCAGCTTCCTGCTAATGTGCACCCTAGTAAGCAGCACATGATGGCTCAAGGACTTTGGTCTCTGCTATCCTCATGGGAGACCAGGATTGAGTTCCTGGCTTCTGGTTTCAGCCTGGTCCAATCCCACTCATTGCAGGCATCTGGAGAATGAACCGGCAGATGGGAGCTCTCCCTGCCTGTCTATCTGAGAGTTTGTTTCTCTGCTTCTCAAATAAAAAAAAAATCAAATGCTATTTAAGGTTATAAGTATGCCCCCAGCTGCTCAGAGAAGTGATAAACAGGTGTAACTGAGCACATCTTAGGTGACTGTTCATGCCCGCTGTTGGAGGACAGACTATCTTTTCTGTTTTCATTTGAGTCATAATAGTTGTCCTCTCTTCTTTTTTGAGTTTAAAATACATTTATCCTTTCTCTGTTGGTATACCATTAGTTTCACTTTTCATATAAAGCAAAATCTTGAAAAGACAGATTATGCATAAGGAAAAGATTTCTCCCCAAAGGGCATTTGCTTTGTCTTTACCCAGTAAATTTTTAAATGTCTTTAGAGATGAAGCTGGCTGTTCAACCAGGTTCAGGAACACACTTTCATTCAACCCCTTATCTATCATTGTGAACACAGACCTGCTGTTTTCCTCTGCTAATAATCTATCATCTACCAGGAGTGAGGATGACTTCAACCACAGGAGCAAAGAGTGCCTACAAGGAGATTTATTTATTGGACTTCACACAAGAAATATATTCAACTTACTTCCTTCCTTGAGTTATACACAATGTTCTCCTCTTTGTTTTTTGAAAATTTGGCTATCTATGATAGAAAATAAACATACATTTAAAATGAAGAAGAATGAACGGATGGATCCAAATTGTGCATCTATTCTCTCACAACTAATTTCTAGAATATTATTTTTAATGAGAAGCAAATCCTTATTTTCTGCCTATAAATAGAAATCAGAAGGGATGTCCTGCTGAAGGACTTCCTCTCCTAAATGTCCTTATTCTTCCTTCCTTATGCTATCTGTTTTCCCAGGATAGCAACATTAATTTGACATGGCTGAATTATGCTACCTACTGTTTCCTGTACTCCACTTTCTATGCCTTAGGCTGGGTTTCCTGCTTTGGGGATAGGGGCCCGAAAGACATTTCTAACTCCACTGTAGTATGAGAAGCAATTAAGCTACAAGTTGCTTAGCTGAAAGCAGTTAACCTCACAAATCTAATAAATTATTTGATTATATAGAATGCTTAAAACTTTGACCTCTTTTAGTAAATATGCATGAAATTGCAAACCTTGTGTTATTTTATTATTTTAGCATTGCTCCTCATATTCCATATTTTGAGATGTATAAATAAAAAATGGGATAACCGTATATGTCCCATCACTGCTGAATTATATGATTCTATAGTCTTTGTGGCTATTTTCATGTTTCAGATGAAGATTTTATCACTTTATTATTGCAGTTGAGAGAAAGCAGCATTTTTTTTTAATTTTTGTCCCCTTCACTCAATTAAAACAAACAAACAGGCATGAAATCCTTTATGGACACTAATGAACCCAAAATAGTCTGTAATTAATTTCAAATTCACTAGTAGTTTCAAAATTAGCCAGCACTGCAAATTGCACTGACCATGATCAGGCCCTTAATAACAAGGCCTATTGTGTGAAATGTGCAAGTCAGCAGAAACACAAATGAAAACCTTTCTACTTTAAACACTTCAACCAGCCCAGAAATTGAACAAAGGAGGATGAAACCCGAATTTTTAAATTCTCAAACAACTTTGTCTCACAAAGCATAATTAATAAATCACTTCGAAGTATGCTTCGTTTTTTGTACATACTTCTTTCTAACATCGACTCATCAGAGGTATGACAGCAAAATTCTGCCTTTTTTTTTTTCTCTACAATCACAGTCATAATATGCCAGGGAGTCTTTGTAAGTCATTTAAGGGCTTGTGATGATGAGGTTTACAAAGAGCCTAATCTTTATTTGTAAAAATTAATTTCAAAATTTGCACTGGCTGGCACTGTGGCGTAGCGGGTAAAGCTGCCGTCTGCAGTGTCAGCATCCAATATGGGTGCCAGTTTGAGTCCCGGCTGCTCCACTTCCAATCCAGCTCTCTGCTATGGCCTGGGAAAACAGTGGAAGATGGCCAGGTCCTTGGGCTCCTTCACCCACATGGGAGACCCAGAAGAATCTCCTGCTCCAGGCTTCAGATCAGGCTCCAGCCATTGAAGTCATTTGGGGAGCAAACCAGCAGACATAGACCTCTCTCTCTGCCTCTCCTTCTCTCTGAGTAATGCTGACTTTCAAATAAATAAATAAATATTTAAAAAAAGAAAATATGCAAAGTTAAAGAAGCTTACACTATTATTTAATTTAACACAAAGAAGGGAAAATATTGTGCAATTATTTTATAGATGAACCATTTCCTCATCCTGTTTTTATCTAAAGATTCCTGGTATCTTGGATCTTAAAGAAGTGAACCAATAAATGGATGTTCGATCTCTGTTTCTCTCTGTTTTTCAACTAAAATGAAAATCAGTAAATTTTTTTTTAAATTTTCATATATGTGAATCTGTGGTTGATGATATATGTTTACTTCTAAAGAGAAACAATTTTGAGTTATGCTTTTTGAAATAGTCACAGTAGTACAAATAGCATACTGGATCCCAGGGCATCTTTAATGTCATATTGCCTCGATTTAAATCCAAATCTCATCATTTGTCAATTAGGAGAAATTTATAAATCCACTTAATCATTTTTTTCTGGCTATTTAGTAGGAATAACACCTGTCTTAAAATTGTTGAGACAATCTACAGATTTGAGTTAAGGAATACGGACAAGATATTTTTCTTCTTCCATAATTGTTCTGCTGTGAACCAGTTTCCCCTGAATTTGTGACTCACTTCTTCTGGGTTTCCAAGCAGCTCTGAAATTCATGGCCCATCTTTTTGTTCTTCAACAGTTCTTATTTGCTGCTTCATTCATGAAGGAATAACTTTCCCTCATTGAAATTCTTTTATTTTTGAATAATTTTTCAGTGAAAAATGTATATTGTACTTCCTCCTATCCTTTGTAAAATCTCATTGTGAATTCTCAATAACTTTCCCATCCAAAGCAAAACATGCTTCCCCCAAGATTCCAGATGCTGTACAATGTCTGACATCCAAACAGCTAAATTTATACTAACAAAAGATTTATTTTTTCTATCCTTCATTTTTTTTCTATAGCACGTTGTTCTACTATGACTGTTATACATACAGTCAATTATCTAAGCTAATGGAGATGAGCTGTGGGAAAGATAATTAAGAGCAGTAGATAATCTACCCTGCTATTAGTGCAGGTGTCAGCAAAGTGTCTGATCTGAGACATCATTGAAGGGGGTATGCGGTGGGGAGAAGGGAGGCTTGAAGTCACAAGATAGTTAAAGAGTGTCAGGGAAAAGCCACTGAAGAGGAGTAGGGAAGCAAAGCTGGTGAGGAAGAAAACAGATAATCACTCATTAATATGAATGCTGTGGACAGACATTTACTGTTATGTTTAAGTGCCTGCTTGGCATATGATATTAATTAGCTTAAAACCATGTGTTGGGCTTTTGTTTTGTTTTGTTTTCCTACATCATTGGTTAAGTTTTAAGGTGATATTTCTGACCATTAGCCCAAGAATCAATCTTCAAATGTGCCTTTGTAATCAGGAATGGAAATAACAGAACCCATATTGGGTTTAATATATTGGTCACTCAACGTATTCAATATGATAATTTGAACATGTATGTGATTCAGTATACACAGTTTGTTGATTGTGGGTCATCACTATAATTTTTGTACATAAAAACAAAAAAATGCCCTAAAATCATGACTGACTGGTTTTTAATCAGTTTGTATTTTAGCATTGTTTCAATCAACGGATCTGTGTAAATGTTCAAGAATATGCAGGCATCTCCTTAGTAATGCAGTAACTAGTAAATGAAGGTCTATTATATGGTTTCTTGCCCTAATTAACTTAATGTACTAGTGATATTGGGAATGTGCAAGTAGACACCAGTCTCTTTCCATGCTGTAAAGACATAGTAAGCATTTCAGTATTATACATAAAGAATAGAATCAAGATCAGGAACCATGAAAATAAGGAAATATTAAAATATACATAGGAAAATAGTGAGAGTAGTCTACAAGTGCTTTTTATAGTGACCTAAAAATTGTAATAATGAAAATTCTTGGCAATCTAGGGTGGTTCATCATTTTTACCAGCAATAGCTACAAAGTCTGCAGAGTGGCAGTTGCAGATCTTTCAATTTATAACCACCTTTCCCACAGTCCTGTGCTATGGTCTCCTTTGGGTAGTAAGACTCCAGGGTCTCCAGGATTTTTCAATTACTGATACTATCCTGCACTAACAGATAGGAAGTGATAAAACAACAAGTAAGAAATCATTTTTCATAATTCTTCAGAGTCCAATCTAGCCCCAAACTCGCTTCTCTTGCAGCCCATTCATGCTGTGGAAGCTAGGCTTTAGTGGATTCTGTATCCTCATAGTGGAATCACTTCACATATTTTTCAGTAGATTAGCCTCTGGAGTATGTGCTTTTTATTCACAACGTCTTGTAAACCATAGTATAGCCTATAAGCATTCTCACTAAGGAGACATAAATATCAAACAAAATAATCTTGTTTTCCAATATTTCAAATAATATCAGGTTTTTTTTTAATAAACATTGATTTTTTTCCTGACTAGTTGAATAAGTCTGGAATATTTACACTCAGGATTGAGTACATAAAATCCCACTTGATTTATATAAAAATTATTTAATGTCTATATAGGAGAGATTTGAGTGTTTAAGAACACTAAATTGCAATTTGCCAAGAAAGATCAATAATATATTGAATTATTAAAAGTTATTATAAGCAGTCAATTTTAATTGGCTTCATTTTTGAGGTCAATAGGTATTAACTTTCATTTTTATAAAATATTTCCATGTTAATGACTTCAAGATCTATTGTTTTGAGGATTTCCTTAGGCGTGTGAAACTAAGGTTGAAGGCAGTTAAGGGTGCTTAAATTCCTTTACAAGCCTATTATAAGCCAATATTCAATCAAAACGATTATTGCTAGCCATTAAAAAATCCACTCAGTATCAAGGGTAATAACTCTTGCATGTTATTACTGGGAATTCCTACAAAGCAAAAGGCTTTTGTGTAGCTGTTTGCAAAGACTGGTTAATTTATTTGACGTCCTTGGGAAAAAAAATCTGCTGTTCAACCAGAAAAAAAAATGCAGAGCAGTTTTGTCCCCATTATCTCTGAACAAGAAGTGTCAAAAAGCTCCGGGCTAGAATTAACATGAGATAGGCTATTACAATTGTAAGAGCATTTAGCAGCCTTCCCTACTGACTTGGGGTGATAATATATACAGCCCCTGTGTAATCCGTCTCCTCTGCTGCTCTCATATTGCCTCTGTCCTCCCCTCCTTCTTCACTAATATGCATGCCTTATTATAAATCATGATGAGGTAAACAGCAGTATTTTACTACTAACGTGGCACCACTGGCTGGAATTTTACCTTTGGCAAAGTCATATAAAAAAAATAGCAGTTTTTGTGGAACCATTTTCTAGAAGTCAAGCAAAACAGTTAAGTACAGGAATATTCCATGACTCATGTTTTAGGAAGTGAGCTGTCTGGTACCTTTTTGTTGAAAAAAAAAATCTTTTCCCATATTGTTAATTTTCACAGGCAAGAGATCAAAATTTAATTTAGACTGTGGTATCATAGCTTAAGAAATAAAATACAACTGCTTTAGTAAGGGATGGAGAATGCATCTTCTTGACTCAGAATATCCGTAATGATATGTGCCTGATATAGAGTATAGCCCAAAGCACATTTAAACCAAGACAGTCTCTTCCTCTTACAAGACCGGAAGTGGTGTTTGAGCATTTCAGTCTCTGAGTTTCTCCAGGTATTTCAAGTTTAATTTCCCTTAAATTGATATTCATCTCTTGAAGCCAAAGGTATAAAAAATTGCATGCGCATGTCATTCAACATCGTTTAAGGATTAAGCATCACAAAATTCAACAAATAGTATTAGGACATAACAAGTTAACACAAGGTAGAATCTATTTTTCTGCAGAAATTCCTTTGTCAGAGTGTTTTCAGCAGCAGTACTAAGGAAAGCCAGGGCTGTGTAGCTCTCTGTTGAGAAAGGCTTCCTAGTGCATCATCCAACATTTTGTAGGCTGTTTGGCTTCTTCTTGGTAGATTTCATTTGTGTTCCTACTTCACCTCACACATGCCGTTAGTTGTGACAACCAAAAATGTCCCCTCGGGGGCAAAATCATCTTCTTGAAGAACCACTGTTCTAAGCAAAAGATTTAATCTAAATTTTACAATATTATAATTACCCCGTTAACAATTGGAAGCTATCACCAGGCTCTCAGTGGCAAAATTTAAGAAAGTAATATGCATACTATCTTTGGTGAGATTGAAGTAAGCTTCTCATATATTTCCTATATACATTCTAACAAATTGAAATCAATGTTATGACAAGTATATGAAAAACTTATGGTCTGAATTTCATATAAAGTGCTAACTACCATTGTCAGTCTGCTTAGTCTGCCATAACAAGATATCATAGACGGGGTGAACTAAACAAAAGAAATTTTATTTTCTCCTGTGTCTGGGGCTGGAAGTCCAAGATCAGTGTGCTATGGTCATGAACTGTTGTGGACTCTGCCTGACGTGTGGATAATCCCCTTCTTACTGTATATTTATGTGGGCCTTTTCTTGTGAGCAGGAGGTAATAGTGAAGAGAGCTATATGGTATATCTTCTTGAAAGGGCTTCAATCCAAGTATGAGAACCGTTCTATGATGAAGCTGTCTAACCCTAATTGCCTCCCAAAGGCTTCAAATCTATATACTAATACATTAAGGGCTACGGTTTCAACAAATGAATTTTAATGAATACAACATTCAGTCCATAACAACCATTACACTTCTAGTTTAGAAATTGCATGTTGGTTGACGTAAGAAAGAAAAAGATCTGTTCCTATGTTCCTAGAACAGTAAGAGAAATTATTGTCTGTTACTCTTAATATATCACACACATCTTTATTGTGTGTTCAAGTTAGGTATTAAAATTTCTTGATGTTTATTGGTATAATTGATTTTGCATTATGTTAAGTTTTGAAATTATCATCAATTTGTGTTTTATTCATATGAAAACAATAAAGGTACAAAAGCTTTTACTCAAAATTACTCAGAATCCAAAACATATGTAAAGTAGTTTTTGATACATTACTGCAAATTTGATCTATGGTTAACTGTCTTGATTAGATTACTTTTGGGCATGGGAAAGTTCATGACTCTGAGGGTCAGAAGGGGGCAGGGTGCCTTAGGATGAGAAGTGAATGATTCTAAACGGTCATTTCACTGCCAAAGTTGGACACACTTTGTGATTCATCAAGTTTCACATTTAGGATCTGTGTGTCTCTCTCTGTGTTTCATAATGTAACAAAAAAGTGTATTACTAGGAATCTGTTATGAGTCACGTTTATTGCTTTTGCACTACAGATAAGTAAGATAGCCTTAACCCTCAAATAAGTCAAAGTCTAAAGAAAGGTTCAGATCTGTAGACAGATTGCACAACACAATATGGTATATGATAAATGACACACAGGAGCAGAGTTCTATATGATCACGGCAAGGAAATAATTAACTGCGCCTGGAGAAATTGGGGAAGATTTTCTAATAACCAACATTTAAACTGGATGAGAAAGTATGGTAAAGATTCATGTTGTTACATATTAGTTGCCATACAGTCAGTATGCCTTAAGAAAACCAATGAATACAGTTATCTGATTATATATAGATTCAGTTTTCAAGTAGTTTTGTATATTTTTGGTTTAAAACAGAAATATGAACACAACGCCTCATTACCCAGAACTTTATATAATATAGTGATAGTATCCTTAGATACTTGCTTACATTCCAACTATAGGTATCTTTTTTACTAAAACGAGCCTTTTAAAAATATGGCAATTAAAGGCAGAGGGCAAGACGACTGTAGAAAAATGAACAATGTCATGCAAATGCTGATGGAGAACATTATGTAAATTGATACTAGGGAAATTCTTAAGTATTATCTTAGTAATAAACACAAAAATGTGAAAGAAAGTCTGAAAAATGTTTGCCAGTCATCAGTGACTGATCATGAATAGAATAATCAAGGCTTGAGGAAGAGTAATAGAGATGTTTTCAAGGATTCAAGACTTGACCTGGAGGCAAGTGCAGTTTCCTACAACCAGAGTAGCAGCAACACTCACACTCCAGAACTGAGAGAAACTGCTATCTGTCCAAGAAAGGATTTAATTTTCATGAAATCAAAATTTAGGCTTAGAATATTTGTGTCTTAGGAGTAACTGCATTCTTGATAATCATTTTTCTCTATCAAAACACTATCAAATGATATGCTAGAATGTTTATAACAAGTAAAATTTCAGATTTAAAACCCCTATTTACCAGCTATGACTTCTTTTTTAAGATTTTATTTATTTGAAAGGCAGAGCTATAGACAAGAGAGGGAGAGATAATCAGAGGTCTTCCATCTGCTGGTTCACTCCCCAAATGGTCCCAACAGCTGGGGCATCCGAAGCCACAAGCCAGGAGCTTCTTCTAGGACTCCCATGTGGGTACAGGAGCCCAACCACTTGCACTATCTTCCACTGCTTTCCTAGGCCATTAGCAGAGAGTTGGAACAGAAGAGGAGCACCTAGGACATGAACTGGGGCCCATACAGGATGCCGATGCTGCAGACCAAGGCTTAGCCTACTAAGCCTCAGCACCGGCCCTACCAGCTATGACTTTATTTGGGGGATTTCTTATTCCTCCTTCGTTAGCAAAACTCAAGATGGAGCAACTCCTATTAGCCATCTCTTGGGAGTGCCTCTCTGAAAGCTTCAAAGATGAAGTTATGATATTCTCACAACCAACCACCTTCTAGTTTGTATTCCTTGGTTTTCTTCTCCACATTGCGTTCCTTCTTTAACTGTCGCTCCCCCTCTTCGTGGAGGAACGACACAGGACCCTGCGCTGTTCTTTCGTCTGCTCGGCCCTCCCCGGGTTTGCTGCTGGTTCTTCCCGGGTTGGCTACTATCCCTTCCACCTCCGTGGAAGGGCAGTTCCCCCTGGCCGCATTCCCCACTTCCGCAGGGGAGCAGCACACCGCCGGCCGGCTTTCTCGGGGGCTGCACGGGTTCCCTTAGATGTTCCCCATAGATGTTCCTGGTGCATGCCGTCTCTCTCCTCCTTTATAGTCCTCCTCCGCCAATCCCAACTCGGCTGCCCACACGCCGAGTACGCTGCTCTCCAATCAGGAGCAAGTCCTACAGTTAATTGGTTGAACTGGAGGCAGCTGTGCAGAAGCTGTTTACTTCTCTCCCAGCGCCATATTGTGGGAGAGCAGATGCATAGAATAAGTCCTAATTCGAGTAACTTAGTCTAGTCCGGATTGCTCCCCACAGATCCCCCTTTCTTTTTATTTTTTAGCGTTGATACGCGCCTGTCTTCGGTGTCCCGCGGCACACACTCTGCTCTACTTGCTAGAGTTGCCACAGGCTCTTACAAGTCCTATCAGGCAAACCGAATCCGGGTCCTCTCTTCGCCATGTTGTGAGGAGGTTTTTAGGCGCTGATGCGTGCCTGTGTTCGGTGCCCTGCAGCGCATACTCTGCTCTGCTAGAACTGCCTGCAGGTGTTTACAAAACCTATCAGGCAAACCGAATCCAAGCCTTCTCATTGCCGTATTGTGGGGGAGACTTATTAGTGTTGGTTTGTGCCTATCTTCGGTGACCTGCAGCTCATACTCTGGTCGAGCTGCTTGCTGGCGCTTACCGCCTTAAATCAGGCAGACCGAATCCAAGCCTCCTAATTGTTGCATTGTGGGGAAGCTTTACTGATGTTAATTCGTGCCTGTCTTCGGTGACCTGCGGCGCATAAGCTGCTAGCCGCCCAGGTGCTCATCGCCTCACTAATCGGGCAGACCGAATCCAAGCCTTCTAATTGGCATGTTGAGGGGAGGCCTTATTTTTCTCTATTTCTCTATCTCCGGGCATTTCTATTTCTCCCATTTTACTTCTGTCTGCCAACATTCCTATTTCTCTTTTACTTCTAAACTTCTGTTTCTCTTATCCCCGCAGCTTTCCGGCACCCCGCCCCGCCGGCGGGTTCCCGGCTCTGCACCGCTTCAGCCCACGCGCCTCTCTCATCTGCGCAGCTTCCCGGCTTTGCGCGGCTCGGCTTCGCGCGCTCCGCGGTCTCCACGCTTAACCCTTTCGCGTCTGAACCACGGCCTACGCCAGCCCCGTTCCCTATCTACTCACGCCCCGTGCTCTCTCTGCACGCGGCGGCTTCCGCGAGTAACACAGCGTAGCTTGCGTCTCCACCACTAGCATTCAATCCAAGTTCCCCGGGCTAGCCTGGCGAATTCAACCCAGCGTACGTCTCCGCCCCACGATTTGGCTTCCTGTCCTTTGCTCCCCGGGCTAATCAGACGGATCCCAATCTGGCTTACGTCTCAGCTTCTGGTTTCAACTTTTCGCCCCCTATTCCCGGGCTAACTTGAGAACCCCAAAGTGGCTTTCGTGTCCGCCTCGGCCTGCCCCCCGCGGCTTCAATTTCCCTAACATTTTTCTCTACCCGGTATGTTTCCCCAAGCTTTCCTCCAACGATATTCCTCCCTCATTTCTCCTGGCCTCTCCCCACAGTCCGCGTCCGAGTCTGTTTGTTCTAGCTTTCACTTTCGCTTTCGCCCTTAGAGATTTCTCCCAGCTTCCCCCTGTAGTCCGTATCTGAATCTATGCCTAGGCTTTCAATAGCTTCTTCCGGCACCCTTTTCGTCCGGCTTTTCCCTAGGCTGTTTGCTAGTCTCTCTCTCCGGTATTTTCCCAGTTCTTCCCATTTCTTCCCTCCTAAGTTTCATATCCGTCCTAAGTTTCCTATCCGAGCTAGGTTTCCTATCCGAGTCACGGCACCATTATGTCGCTCCCCCTCTTCGTGGAGGAACGACACAGGACCCTGCGCTGTTCTTTCGTCTGCTCGGCCCTCCCCGGGTTTGCTGCTGGTTCTTCCCGGGTTGGCTACTATCCCTTCCACCTCCGTGGAAGGGCAGTTCCCCCTGGCCGCATTCCCCACTTCCGCAGGGGAGCAGCACACCGCCGGCCGGCTTTCTCGGGGGCTGCACGGGTTCCCTTAGATGTTCCCCATAGATGTTCCTGGTGCATGCCGTCTCTCTCCTCCTTTATAGTCCTCCTCCGCCAATCCCAACTCGGCTGCCCACACGCCGAGTACGCTGCTCTCCAATCAGGAGCAAGTCCTACAGTTAATTGGTTGAACTGGAGGCAGCTGTGCAGAAGCTGTTTACTTCTCTCCCAGCGCCATATTGTGGGAGAGCAGATGCATAGAATAAGTCCTAATTCGAGTAACTTAGTCTAGTCCGGATTGCTCCCCACACTTTAACCTCAACTGACAATTTGATAAATAACCCTGCCCTGTCTAGAACCTCTGTGCTGAAATCACTATATTGGCAATTTCAGCTTTTTCTGAATTCTCTCCCCTTTTCATCTTTCTGCTATACCCTCAGAGCCATTAACTATTGTAATGCCATCTTTCTTTGTTCTTTGACTCCTTATTCCCAGAGAACTTGTACATGCTGGGTCTCATCAAGGTTCCAGTTTCCTTTTTTTTTTTTTTTTTACTTTCTTGCATGTTATTTAAGAGAGTCCATTTCGACAACTTCCCTGAATGCCAATCTGTATTTTCTGGTGTGCACTGAAGGGCTTCATGTAGATGTTTCATGTACATATCAAGCATAACATGTCTACAGCAGAACTCATTGGTATTCCCCTCAAATCAGCCTCCTTCTGAAAATTTCATCCTAATTGTCTGTACCTACTATTCTCCAGCTCTAAGTTTGGACTTGACATAACTCCACTGAAATATTCATGCTTTATATAGTGGCATTGTACTCCAAGTTTATTTCCACAAAATTGTCTTCTTAGAAAACAAACAACACAAATGTACTTAATGCTATTGAACTGCACATTTATAAATGATATATCTTATGTATTTTACCAAAATAAGAAATAAAATAAATAAGGCATTTTAAATACAGGGGAAACTGTATAGTGTTTCTCACAACAATCATTGCCTCATCATTGAAAATAAGATATTCTTTGGTTCTAGGTTACTCCTCCAAGTTCTTCTGCCACTTGTGTTTCTGTCTTCTGATTCTCACACTATTTTTTGAATATTCTAGAGCACATCATCACCATTGGATCTTTGTCTCTATGTTGTTCCCTCACCCTAGATATGTTCTTTTATTATGTCTAATCTTATTAATGATTCAATTTCTAATCGCTCTTCTGTTAAGTTTCCTACAACTCTCCCTGGCAGAATACCTTGCACACAATTCAATAGTACTATTTCATGTATACTTTTACTACAGTACTTATTATCTTGTATTGTAAGTAGTTCCTTCTACTTTCCTCCCCCAAAATACTGTAAACACACCTAGGGCCAGACTGTGAGTCACTAACCTTTGCATTCCTATTTTTTAGTAGAAGTGATGGAACAAATCTTCTACCTATTACGCATTGCATAATATTGGGAGTGAATAAAAAGAAAGGTGACAAATGGGTGATTTATTCCGAGTGAAAAAAAATGGGACAAATAAAAATATAAAAATTCTTTTTAAGATATTTCATTTAATCCAAGATGCCATTAATTCTCAGAAGTAACATGATATTATATCTTACTGAAAAGAAAAAAAAAAAGGCTGCCAATTAAACTATTCTCCTAAAGCCTTTTAAAAAAAATTTTATAGCTATTAAAAGAGTTCCTTTGGGGCAGGAGTTTGGAACAGCAGTTAAGCTGCAGCTTGGGATGCTTGCATTCCATAACAGATTGCCTGGGTTCCAGTGTGGGCTCACTCCTGATTCCAACTTCCCACTAATCACTGGGAGGCAGCAGGTGACAGTTCAAATACTGCCACCCACATGGAAGACCCAGAATGAGTTTCTGGATCTTACCTTTGACCTGACCCAGCCTCAGCTATTGCAAGCTTTTGGGTGGTGGGCTTGTAGATGAGATGTCTGTTTCTCTCCTTTTCAAAGAAATAATAAATAAAATACTGACAGGAAGAACTCTTTTAGATTGATTTAGATGTGTTAAATTTTAAATGTCATCTGATGCATACAAAGGAAAACACAAGAGAACTTTAAAAAACTTGCAGAAAAATGGAATTAAAATATGTTCATTTTTGTGCAGAAGAATTGAAATCATGTGAAACCATAGTTTATATTTCCATGAACTCTTTGATTACACCTCTGATAGGCAACCTGTATCACCCTGGGAAGATTACATCACTTTCCAAATCTCAATTTCAATTGGTTATGGAATTCCTATAGTGTGCTACATTCAGAGTCCCACTCTTTCAGATCTCTTTTGACTCACTCACTAATGAACGTTTTCTCAATGCTTAGCATACTTTGTACTTCTATCTTCTGATGATGCAGTTATGTTTTATAACTCCACTATTTTCTTCAAATTTTTCATCTAGATTTGACCCCAAATCTGCAGGTTTTGAAACCTGGCAGTTTGTCAATCTTATCAGAAGATGTCAACAGATAGTTTCCTATCAATTAGAACTGATGCCCTTTCTTACATGGTCCTTAAAAGTTTAGTTGACTCTAAACTGTTGGGAAGGAGGTATTTTTAGTCAAGTAATTTAGAAGCCTCTTTCTGCATCACAGTATGTAGCTTCAATGCCCAGCTCCAGTTCCTGACTCCAGCTTCTTGCCAATGTAGACCTTGGGAGGTAGCAGTGATGGCTTAAGTACTTGGGTCCCGACCATCCAAGAGGGAGACCAGGTATTCTCTACTCCCAGTTTAGGTTCCAGTTTATCCTCAGGCATTGGAGGCATTTGGAGAATAAGTCAGTGGGTGAGAGGTCTCTCTCTCTTTCTCTCTCCTCCCTCTCTCTCTGTTTTATCTTTTTGCTTCTCAAATAACTAAATAGAAAAACAAATAAAGAACTGTATTGGTTTCAGTGAGCTCATTTGCAAACAGAGCTGATGCATATCCATGAACCAAATGAAAAAATAAAATATTTTTTTCTAATCCAACTGATTTTCTTCTTTTTACTATTTTAATTTTAATTAGTTTGTTTTAACAGATTCAATATGGCTTAAAGATACAATTCTAAGTACATAATATTACTTTTCTCCATCCCTCCTTTCCTCCCTCCCCCTCCCTTCCCCGTCCCTCCTCATCCCTCCCTCCCTCCCTTCATTTTTTTTTAGTTTTTGAGATAACATATTTTAAATTTACATTTCAGTAAAAGGCTTACTACTTCACCAAGAAGGTTAATAAATAAAAAGCAAAAAGACTCTAGAAAATTAAATATTGACACTTGCTAAGAAGTGATCCTAGGTGTCTTTTTTATATAACACACAGCCAGTCCATCTGCTCTATTACCCATCCATTTGTGTTTACAAGTGTGTGCACCTAGGCGAATTCATGCAAATACAGAGTAATATTTTGAGAGAAATACTCTGCTGAAGTATCTCTCGAAATTCAACATGGAAGAAATGTTTTGCCATTAGCAATCATGTATAACTACACATGATGACTTTGCCTTCCTACATCCACAATCATGATCTTCATCATTTTAGTACCCTTAATATTCATCAGTTTGTCCTGTTTGACTAAACTTGTATTTATCATTTCCTCAATTGAATCAAATGTTGCTGAGAGTAAAAATGCTACTATTCATTTAACGGGAAGTTTGATAATCTTGTGCTACAATTGAATTAGTCACACCAGCTTTTTATTACTTTGAAAGTTCATTAATTTATTCTGTTGCAATTTTCCTTCATTTCAGCTACAACGCTTGGTTTCTGATAGCCAATCTTGTAACGAACATCTCAGTAATAGATATGTGAATATCTTTTATGAGTGGATCCCATTAAAGCTTTAGTTGTTTTTGCAAGAAATTATGGAATTGTATTCATTCCTCTTCTGATGAATATTTGCTTCATTAATAGCAAATTCATACCCCACTGCTTTTGCCATGCTCTTCTGAGTACAAAATAACTTATTATTTCAGAGCTGAATCACAGAGTAATCTCTTTGATGACATTTTCAACAATGCACATAGCTCAAGTTAAGTGACAATATGAATAGCCATGATGAAGTTCCCACATATGCTGAAAGTAGCAAATATATCAAAATTTAGTCAGCAGTGATTTAAGTTGCCATCAGCTATTAAAATGTTAGGAAAAAATGTGCCTCATAAACAACAAAATATTGTTGATTCCTAGGGAATTCAGCACAAAGATCATTATAAAACTATTTTTTCTCAGCTCACAATTCCACCAGTTAACTTCTCTCTCAGGTGACTTTGCTCTCTACACTATGGGGAATTGAGGTTTATAAGTGAGCTACTGATGTACTCACCTGGCCACTTTACCACAATGCTCATCTTGACCCTTTTCTTATGCTTACACCTTAGAAGCAGAGGTATGTTTTTCTGTTTCCAAGATTAAGCTCATTTTCTCTTTGACAAAACTGTATACAGATAAGCTTGTCAGGTGACTGCGATGTAGGGGTCTCAGATTAGTTGGCTAAATAATAAGTCTTCCATTTTCATCACTACATCTCCACTGGGACTTTTCATGTTGCTATAAGTATGCCCATGGGAAGTACACATTTCTTGTTTCTTCATTCACTTCCTTTAAGGCAATCATTGTTAATTGTCGCTCCCCCTCTTCGTGGAGGAACGACACAGGACCCTGCGCTGTTCTTTCGTCTGCTCGGCCCTCCCCGGGTTTGCTGCTGGTTCTTCCCGGGTTGGCTACTATCCCTTCCACCTCCGTGGAAGGGCAGTTCCCCCTGGCCGCATTCCCCACTTCCGCAGGGGAGCGGCACACCGCCGGCCGGCTTTCTTCGGGGGCTGCACGGGTTCCCTTAGATGTTCCCTGTCGCTCCCCCTCTTCGTGGAGGAACGACACAGGACCCTGCGCTGTTCTTTCGTCTGCTCGGCCCTCCCCGGGTTTGCTGCTGGTTCTTCCCGGGTTGGCTACTATCCCTTCCACCTCCGTGGAAGGGCAGTTCCCCCTGGCCGCATTCCCCACTTCCGCAGGGGAGCGGCACACCGCCGGCCGGCTTTCTTCGGGGGCTGCACGGGTTCCCTTAGATGTTCCCCATAGATGTTCCCGGTGCATGCCGTCTCTCTCCTCCTTTATAGTCCTCCTCCGCCAATCCCAACTCGGCTGAGTACGCTGCTCTCCAATCAGGAGCAAGTCCTACAGTTAATTGGTTGAACTGGAGGCAGCTGTGCGGAAGCTGTTTACTTCTCTCCCAGCGCCATATTGTGGGAGAGCAGATGCATAGAGTAAGTCCTAATTCGAGTAACTTAGTCTAGTCCGGATTGCTCCCCACAGATCCCCCTTTCTTTTTATTTTTTAGCGTTGATACGCGCCTGTCTTCGGTGTCCCGCGGAACACACTCTGCTCTACTTGCTAGAGTTGCCACAGGCTCTTACAAGTCCTATCAATCAGGAAAACCGAATCCGGGTCCTCTCTTCGCCATTGTGAGGAGGTTTTTAGGCGCTGATGCATGCCTGTGTTCGGTGCCCTGCAGCGCATGCTCTGCTCTGCCCGCAGGGGCTTACAAAACCTATCAGGCAAACCGAATCCAAGCCTTCTCATTGCCTTATTGTGGGGGAGACTTATTAGTGTTGGTTCGTGCCTATCTTCGGTGACCTGCAGCTCATACTCTGGTCGAGCTTTGCTGGCGCTTACCGCCTTAAATCAGGCAGACCGAATCCAAGCTTAATATTGTTGTATTGTGGGGAAGCCTTACTGATGTTAATTCGTGCCTGTCTTCGGTGACCTGTGGCGCATAAGCTGCTAGCTGCCCGCATGTGCTCATCGCCTCACTTGATTAGGCAGACCGAATCCAAGCCTTCTAATTGGCATGTTGAGGGGAGGCCTTATTTTTCTCTATTTCTCTATCTCCGGGCATTCCTACCTCTCCCATTTCACTTCTATCTTCCAGCATTCCCATTTCTCTTTTACTTCACTTCCAAACTTCTGTTTCTCTTATCCCTGCGGCTTTCCGGCACCTCGCCCCGCCGGCGGGTTCCCGGCTCTGCGCCGCTTCAGCCCGCGCGCCTCTCTCATCTGCGCAGCTTCCCGGCTTTGCGCGGCTCGGGTTCGCGCGCTCCGCGGTCTCCACGCTTAACCCTTTCGCGTCTGAACCACGGCCTACGCCAGCGTTCCCTATCTATTCACACCCCGTGCTCTCTCTGCACGCGGCGGCTTCCGCGAGTAACACAGCGTAGCTTGCGTCTCCGCCACTAGGATTCAATCTAAGTTCCCCGGGCTAGCCTGGCGAATTCAACCCAGCGTACGTCTCCGCCCCACGATTTGGCTTCCCGTCCTTTGCTCCCCGGGCTAATCAGACGGATCCCAATCTGGCTTACGTCTCAGCTTCTGGCTTCAACTTTTCGCCTCCTATTCCCGGGCTAACTTGAGAACCCCAAAGTGGCTTTCGTCTCCGCCTCGGCCTGCCCCCTGCGGCTTCAATTTCCCTAACATTTTTCTCTACCCGGTATGTTTCCCCAAACTTTCCTCCAACGATATTCCTCCCTCATTTCTCCTGGCCTCTCCCCACAGTCCGCGTCCGAGTCTGTTTGTTCTAGCTTTCACTTTCGCTTTCGACCTTAGAGATTTCTCCCAGCTTCCCCCCGTAGTCCGTATCCGAGTCTATGCCTAGGCTTTCAATAGCTTCTTCCGGCTCCTTTTTCGTCCGGCTTTTCCCTAGGCTGTTTGCTAATCTCTCTCTCCGGTAATTTCCCAGTTCTTCCCGTTTCTTCCCTCCTAAGTTTGCTATCCGTTCTAGGTTTCCTATCCAAGCTAGGTTTCCTATCCGTCCTAGGTTTTCTATCCGAGTCACGGCACCATTATGTCGCTCCCCCTCTTCGTGGAGGAACGACACAGGACCCTGCGCTGTTCTTTCGTCTGCTCGGCCCTCCCCGGGTTTGCTGCTGGTTCTTCCCGGGTTGGCTACTATCCCTTCCACCTCCGTGGAAGGGCAGTTCCCCCTGGCCGCATTCCCCACTTCCGCAGGGGAGCGGCACACCGCCGGCCGGCTTTCTTCGGGGGCTGCACGGGTTCCCTTAGATGTTCCCTGTCGCTCCCCCTCTTCGTGGAGGAACGACACAGGACCCTGCGCTGTTCTTTCGTCTGCTCGGCCCTCCCCGGGTTTGCTGCTGGTTCTTCCCGGGTTGGCTACTATCCCTTCCACCTCCGTGGAAGGGCAGTTCCCCCTGGCCGCATTCCCCACTTCCGCAGGGGAGCGGCACACCGCCGGCCGGCTTTCTTCGGGGGCTGCACGGGTTCCCTTAGATGTTCCCCATAGATGTTCCCGGTGCATGCCGTCTCTCTCCTCCTTTATAGTCCTCCTCCGCCAATCCCAACTCGGCTGAGTACGCTGCTCTCCAATCAGGAGCAAGTCCTACAGTTAATTGGTTGAACTGGAGGCAGCTGTGCGGAAGCTGTTTACTTCTCTCCCAGCGCCATATTGTGGGAGAGCAGATGCATAGAGTAAGTCCTAATTCGAGTAACTTAGTCTAGTCCGGATTGCTCCCCACAGTTAATAAAGAGTTGTTTACCTTTTAAAGATTTTTTTTTAAAGATTTATTTTATTTATTTGAAAGACAGAGTTAGAGAGAGAGGTAGAGACAGAGAAAGAGAGAGGTCTTTCATCTGCTGGTTCACTCCCCAGATGGCCACAATGGCTGGAGCTGCGCCAATCAGAAGCCAGGAGCCAGGAGCTTCTTCCGGGTCTCCCACACGGGTGCAGGGGCCCAAGGACTTGCGCCATCTTCTACTGCTTTCCCAGGCCATAGCAGAGAGCTGTATTGGAAGAGGAGCAGCCGGTACTAGAACCGGCGCCCAATGGTATGCTGGCACTTCAGGCCAGAGCTTTACCAGCCGCACCACAGCAACGGCCCCTACCTTTTAAAGATTATATTCAAATGAATCCAGATGCTCTAAAGCATTTCAAATTGAGGACAGGATAAAAGCTCAAAACAACAGTATCTATTGCCTGCACAGAAAGGTATTCTGCTTACCTTGATCCTGCGAGGAAAGGGAAAATAGAAGGATGAGAAAGAGAAAAATAATGAATGATAAAAGAGCATCCATTCAAAACTGATGTACATGCACTAAAATGAGGTATGGACAAGAGGCTAAGAAAGTTTCTTACTGGCTGGTGCTGTGGCTCACTTGGGTAATCCTCTGCCTGTGGTGCAGGTACCCTGGGTTCTAGTCCCGGTTGGGGCGCTGGATTCTGTCCTTGTTGCTCTTCTTCCAGTCCAGCTCTCTGCTGTGGCCCAGGAGGGCAGTGGAGAATGGCCCAAGTGCTTGGGCCCTGCACCCGCCTGGGAGACCAGGAGGAAGCACCTGGCTCTTGGCTTCAGATCAGCGCAGTGTGCCGGCTGTGGCAGCCATTTTTGCGGGGGTAAACAACAGAAGGAAGACCTTTCTCTCTGTCTCTCTCTCTTACTGTCCAACTCTGCCTGTCAAAAAAAAAAAAAAAAAAGTTTCTTACTTTTCTTCATAAGCTATGCACACGTTTGGATCTTCCAAAAGTGTTCCTGGAGTTAGTATATCATCAGAAGTCATAAGGTATAATGGTGAACTTTTATTTCAAGTGACTTGTAAACAATTTAATTCTGTTCATTTCAGTCTCAAAAATTTGAAGTGTGTTCTATACTTGCTGCCTCCACTTCCTTTCTCAATGTTCTTTACTCCTTAGCTCAATGTATTTGACCTTCTGCCCCTACACAAATGAAAATGCATTTCTGAAGGTCACCAATGATAATCACAAAACAAAATGGCCTTTCTCTGCTTTATACTTTTCATCCACTATGCATCAACCTAACAGTTTTGACTACCCATCCTTGAAATTCTCTTTCCTTCTGAATTTCCTAACGCTGATCAGGGCCCATCAAATACTTATTTGTGTTGTTTTTCTTATAAGAAGCTCAAATTTTACAGAAGAAAAAAATTAAGGGAGGTTAGTAAAAGAAAGATGTAATATTAAGAGAGAAATCTCCCAGAACATCATACAAAGGAAGGAATTTGGAAACACATAACTTTCTAACTCTGAATTTCCAAAATGATTTTCTTCCATGGAGGGTAAAGGGGTTAAGATGAAGTTATTTATCAGGCAGTAGATGGTAGAAATGTTTTCTCAAGCATAAAGAGAAGAAAATGAACATGCTAGCTTAGCTCTTTCTTGTATGCCAAAGGATTACTACCATTTGTTAGCTTTTAGAAGTCATCAACCAGGGGATTTCTTGATTCACAGTGATTTTCCCATATCTGGGAATATCCCATTATAAAAGCAGAAGTGGATGCTAAGTCCCAGAAAATTGTTTAAAGGAGCCATATTTGTAATTTGAATTTACTACTGTAAATATACATGAATATCCATGGTAGACATCTTACCCAAATTGGGCAGATAGATTTGGTATCCTTAGAATCTGAAATTATAAAAGAGACACAAATGTTTGCTGGTTATTTTACTTATGCCATGTTAATAAATTTCAGTACCTGTAGAAAAAGAGGAGTTTTTCATACCACTTACAGTTACCCTAGACCTTGCCCTTCATATACAGTGCACTGCTCAATCCTTTAATTAAAGGTATAATTCAATATTAAATACAACATAAAATCAGAGAAGTTATCATTAGCTGATCCCTCATATAACATGCCAAACACACATTAAGAGCGGGACATATTTTTCTCTTTGGCTGTTGCACAGAGTTTGGATTGTGGACAGATCTAAACCACAGGAACATTCTGATAGGTAAATATTGTTGGAAAATGTTTCTGTTTCAGCTTAAACGTGATTCTCATAGCATGTCATTAGAAAGTTCAATCTGTTTGTTCCCTGTCTCTTAACCATTTGTTCTCCTTATTGTTTTGGCTCTGAGTATGGTTGTATATTCAGTAATTTTTCATTGTCTATTCTTTATCACTCACCTGTGAATTGGCAAAATATGATTATCCATACTGTACAGATGGTGAGGCGAAGGTATAATGCCATTTAAAAGCTGGAAAGCAGAGTTGAAACCAGAATTTATGATTCCCTGAACCTCATGTAGAACAGTATTTTCTATGATATCTCTGCCTTCTTTTTAATGTCCATGAACAAAAGGCTGCATATAATTTCCATCTCAAATACAAGTACCAACTACATTTTTTCTATACGTTTGAGTCTTTCACTTTAATGGGAACATGACAAATATAAAAATATTGAAATGCTCTATAAAGATATTTGTTTCCCAAGCTCAGTCACAAACATCATGTCAATTCACTCTTATATCATCTTTTATTTTTCTTCTGTTAATGGTGTCTAAAATATAATTTTAGAACACATTGTCTTCTGTGTTATACCTAAATTTAATACCTTTCTTGTTTGATTTCTCATATATACCATATTTATTAAGACAGTGTTCTTTTGTAGAAAAAAAGTGTGTTGTTTAAAGCAACATGCAGCTAAGCATTTAACCTATGTGCCAGGTTTGAAAACCTGTCAGCTCAGTCACCCGGGGTAAATCAGTTTGTTCCAAGAAACAGGACAACTCAAATTAAACTTATTTTGCTACTAGTAAAGAAAGGAAGGCCAGAAGGAGAAAAAATTTGTGCTGATAACACTTTTGATCTTATTTCTAATATTTATAAAGGGTTTCTTCCTTATTAACAACTAAGTCCTGGGAAAAAACTTACTGTCTTCACTGAGTATGTGTTTTTCCCTGTCTGTATACTTGCAGGACCAATTCTGGAATAACTAAGTTAACTGAGCACACAGGATAATGTCACAAATGATTTTTCAGAATGCAAAAACCAAAATAAACTTTGCCATGGTTGTCACCTACAGAGTATCTAAAATTATGATTCTTAAGGGTTTTCAAAGTTTCATTTACCACCCATTGTCATTCAGACTTTTTCCGTCAGTTAATGAAGCATAGGGGCCAACGTCATCCATGTGATTCCCATCTGTCATCGTGACAGTGATGTCAAAGCCCCAAGTGAAATCCCTTTCTTCATTCAGTTCCTATAGCTTGATATTAGCCAGGTAATCGAGCACAACTGCTGGGCTCTTGTGTTTTCAGATGAGGAAGCCAAGGGCAAGTGACTTGCCCTGAGTCACACAGCAAGACATCATAAGAACGAGAACAGGTCCAGTAGCCTTGGACTTAGCAGACGTTACCAAAGTACTGAAGCATACATACCACCGTCCCAGCTAATTGCTTTCACTGACATCAAGTGGGTCACCTTCTATTATCTTTTTCTTTTTAAGCAGAACTCACATCCTCTTTTTCTCTCCCTCTCGCTCTCTCTCTTCTTTTTTTCTTTTAAATAGGCAGGAGGAAATGCTGTTCTCTACTTAGTGTGTCTGGTAATTATCTTCAAGGAAACCAGAATATAAATTTAAAGTACTCATTAACATGCTGATTAGAAATTTCTCTCAAAGACTCAAAAGGCTGGAAGAGACCCCCAGAGATCATCTGATTCAGCCCCTGACTTCAGGCATGTTCCACCTAAACAGTTTCAGGCAGATGGGAAACTATATTTATGACCCTTAAGGAGAGAGTCCCCAACCCTCCCTTGCTAGCACCACCCTGGGCTTAGTTCTGCTTTTCTACATAATGGATTATGTGAAACTTATAGGAAAGAATATGTCCTACCTTGTAATCTCAGAAATTCCTAAAATGAATGAAATAGCCATAACAGTGCTTGTATTCATTTAACTTTTTATCTGACCAACATTTCTAATTCTATGTTGGGAAAGTCTTCCTGGTCAATATGTGTTCTTCTGATATGAAATCTCTTGCAATTCATTTTTCATTTTAAAGCCATATCCCAGAAGGTATTTAATCTCTCCATAATTTTAATTGTCAAAGGTTTGCCTTTTAATGTTTCTTATTATTGCCCCTTCAATGTAGATTGTGTCCCACAGAAATACTAATATTTTCTCCCAACCCATGCCTTACAGCTCCAACCAGCATGATCGTAGACTGGGTTGGACGGCAAAAGAATGGTTTTGAAAGGCTTAGAAATCAGAGATGATGTGGTAATGTGTATCTATAATGATTGCTTTCATCTCCCTCTAATTTGTTTATGACTTTATATAAGACTTCATAATATCAATCCCAGTTTTGCTTTACTCCTTTTAGAAACTTATACCATCTCTGCCCAATTATGCTTCAGACAAAAATAACTTTCTGTCTTCATTAGAATTAGGATATCTTCACTAAAAATATCAATGGATTCACTTCTAAATCTGCACATTGAATGGAAGAAAATATTTCCTGAAGAAAAAATTCTTAGCCCAAATGTACCTGTCAGAATGAGAAGAAGTTTGTCCAAAGTGTTTGTCTCTGATATTCATACAATCAATCTCAATGAACTATGTGAATTACATCCTGCTATTAAAAGTGGTGGAAGCATCTGGTCATTTCTTCATATGTCAAAATATCCAAATGTAGGAGTAGCAGCTGCAGATTTCTGAGGGATTGTCTTCCAGATAGTCTCTTTATTCTCTGCTTATTTGTTAAGACAAAACCATGCCGGTGCCGTGGCACAGTAGGTTAATCCTCCACCTGCAGCGCTGGCATCTCATATGGGCACCAGTTTGAGTCCTGGCTGCCCCTCTTCCAATCCAGCTCTCTGCTATGGCCTGGGAAAGCAGTAGAAGATGGCCCAAGTCCTTGGGCCCCTGCACCCACATGGGAGACCAGGAAGAAGCTCCTGGCTCCTGGCTTAGCATCAGCGCAGCTCTGGACATTGTGGCCATTGAGGAGTGAACCAACGGAAGGAAGACCTTTCTGTCTCTCCCTCTCACTGTCTGTAACTCTGCCTCTCAAATAAAAAGAACCATGTTCCTGGACAAGCATTTCCTGACAACTGGATCATCTGGACTTCTAGTTGTAGATCTGCTCTTCAATGCTCACATGTGTCAATTTTTTATAATGGGTCCTGACAGAACTATTTGTAAACTGAAGGGCCAATAATAAATGACTTTTTTTTTTTTTTAAAAAAAGATTTATTTTATTTATATGAAAGACAGAGTTACAGAGAGAGGTAGGGACAGAGAGAGAGAGGTCCTCATTCATTCCTCAAGTGGCCACAACGTCCAGAGCTGAGCCCATCTGAAGGAAAGAGCCAGGAGCTTCTTCTGGGTCTCCCATGTGGGTACAGGGGCAAGGTACTTGGGACATCCTCCACTGCTTTCCCAGGCACATTAGCAGGGAGCTGTATTGGAAGTGGAGCATCCAGGACTTGAACTGGTGCCCATATGGGATGCCAGCACTGCAGGAAGAAGCTTTATCCACTATGCCACAGTGCAAGCACCATGATAGATGACTTTTAACATCACTTTAACCTCTGAAATTCTGGCATAAGTCCATTCACAAATGAATGGCTGAAGATAATTATTGGAAATTTTGCTTCTTCTGTCTAGTTTTTTTTTCTTATAATAAAAACTGGGTGGTGTTATGCAAGAATGCATTTTTGAAGTTACTGATAATTATAAGCCAAAAGTTGATTGAATAATTTTAACTTCATATAACAAATATTCATTTAGCCCTTATATGTCAGACATATATGGAGAAAGAAAAACAGGGGCAGGGATTTGATGCAGTGATTAAGATGCCACTTGGGGTGCCCTCATCCCATCCTAGAATACTTGTGTTTCAATCCTGGCTCTGATTCCCATTCAGCTTCCTGCAAATGTGCATGCTGGGAGGCAACAGTTGATGGCTCAAGTAGATGGGTCCTTGTCACACATATGGGACACTCAAATAGAGTTCTTGGCTCTGAGCTTTTGCCTGACCCAACCACGGCTGTTGCCAGCATTTGCATCTCTTTCTCTCTCACAAATAATTTTTACCAAATAATTTAAAAACAGAAAAGAGAAATGAAAGCAGTTATTTAAATGTTTAACATATGTTGATGGCTAGTACAACAAATGTGGCTTGAGTTCAAAATTCAACGCTAATTATGTAAAACATCTATTTAACATCAATGCACTATATCCATATGGCAGAATTTGGAACAAAGCATTAAATCAATTCTGTTTCAATAAAAAATTCCATGTCGGGATTTGTTCAAAAGACTTTTATTTCCTTTACTGGAAAATTGTCAGGCTTGGTACCTTTGTCAAACGAAGTCTGATAGGTTAGTATTTTGGACACATTGAACAATGATACACAGAGTAGCAAAGAATAACATAGTCATGTCACTAAGGTTGACAGCATCCTTTATGAGAAATATTAGGCACCATTGGGAAAGCAATCTGCAACTGGCTAAGCCCCAGGCATATTATACAGGGTCAATGAATTCTTATTTTATTTAAAATTTAGTCTCATGTGTGGTCGGCATAATGGTGTCACTCAAAGATGTACATGGACTAATCCCTGGACCTTGTGTGTTATTTTTTATGATAAGAAGGAATTAAGGTTGCTGATCAGTGACTCTCAAATAAGGAGACTGTCTTAGAATTTCTAAGTGGGACCAGTATAATCACAATGGTCCTTGGATGAAGAGGAATGGCAGGAGAGTCGAGTCAAAAAGAGATTTGAAGACATAGTTATGCTATTGCCTTTGAAGATGGAAGAAAGTGTCATAGAACGTAGAATTCCAGAAGGCCTCTGGGAGTTGCAAAGAGCAGAAACAGATTGGTCACTAAACGACCACATTCCTGTTGAAACTGTAACTTTAACTAAATGAGACCAAGTCTATACTTTTGACCTCCATGACTTCAAAATAACTTTGGGTGCTTTATGTCATGTCTGTGGTTACTTGGCAGTAAGAGGACACTTAAAACAGCTTCCCTCTATTAGAAAATCAAATAAAGACATTTAAGAGAGGTAAGGGCAATGAACAGCCTCCCTTATAAATCGTTATCCTGTTCCAACTGAACTCAAAACTGTACCCCAAACTCTCCACATATCCAGATGAAGCAATTGTTGCCATAAAAACTGTTTTAATCCATAGAGTCTGTTTGACATGAAAATTTAACTTGCTACTCTGAACTATAAGTTTAATCCTCTTAGTACAAGTTATGTTGCTTTTGTGGTTAGTTGGTGTTATTCAAAATAGATTATTCTTAATTTGGTAGAGAACCTTTGTTAATACTTCTTTATACATCTTTATACCATAAATAGAATAGGCCATCCCTAGATTTGATTATTTGTTGCATCATCATAATAGCCCTTTTTTTTTTTTTTTTTTTTTTTTTTTGACAGGCAGAGTGGATAGTGAGAGAGAGACAGAGAGAAAGGTCTTCCTTTGCCGTTGGTTCACCCTCCAATGGCCGCCACGGCTGGCACGCTGCGGCCGGCGCACTGCGCTGATCTGATGGCAGGAGCCAGGTGCTTCTCCTGGTCTCCCATGGGGTGCAGGACCCAAGCACTTGGGCCATCCTCCACTGCACTCCCGGGCCACAGCAGAGAGCTGGCCTGAAAGAGGGGCAACCGGGACAGAATCTGGCGCCCCGACCGGGACTAGAACCCGGTGTGCCGGGTGGAGGATTAGCCTAGTGAGCCACGGCGCCGGCCAGCCCTTTAAGATAGTCTTATGCAAAGAGCAATCCTACAGTTGAGTATAAACATGTATTAACAAGATGGGAACAAATCAAAATTATTATGAGTGATTATCTTACAATTTTATAATATAAAAGTAATATTCAGATTTTAATTTTTCTTACAATGTGTGAGGATAAAGCAATTTTAATTTTTTAAAATTTATTTATTTGAAACCAGAGTGAGAGAGAGAGTGAGAGCGAGATCTTCCATCCACTGGTTCACTCCCCAGATGGCTGCAACAGCCAGAGCTGCGCCAATCTGAAGCCAGGAGCTTCCCCTGGGCCTCCCATGTAGGTGCAGGGGACCAAGAACTTGGGCCATCTCTGCTGCCTTTCCATGTGATTAGCAGGGAGCTGGATCGGAAGTGGAGCCATCAGCACTCGAACTAGCACCCATATGGGATATTGGCACTGCAGGTGGCAGCCTAATCAGCTATATCACAGAACTGGCCCCACTGAACTCCCAAAAATGATACAGTATTCTCCCAGAGTGTGAATATACCTGTACATTCACATATTACCTACATTACTGTTGTGTCTATCAGTCAGTTCAGATTTATTTATTTCTTATATTTAATTGCTTAAAATTTTCATGTGAAATTAGGCATCTTTGAGCATCTGAACTACTTCTTTGCATATAAGAAAAACAAACTGAATAAGAGACATCTTTTTAAAATCAGGATATATTTAAAAATACATTAATTATATCCCAATTATCAGAAAGATTTAAAAACAAAATCTAGGCTCATATATTTAATTAATTTTGTTAGTGATGCCAAGTTGTATGTTTGTGTACATACCTTGCATCATATAAATGCTGATCTACCTCCAATAAATTTAATGGACTTTTTATTTTTTTTGGAACAGAATCCATGTCTAGTTCATTTTTAGATCCCTTAGAGGGATGACCCGGCAGTACACCTTTAACCTCATATAGCAGGTGCTCTGTGAGGATTTGTTACATGACTGAATAAAACAGTGAAAGAAGACCACTCAAATGTAGCTTGAAATAGGTATTGTTAATAAAAGTCTCTCTTATTTGTACAGAAAATACAATGCCATGGTTTTAGTAAATTATTCATACTTACTAATTTACCGACATTTAACATCCAGAGCCTGTCCTAATTTCTATTCATTTAAAATATAAAGTGAGATAGCTATTGCAGCTTCATTTTATGGAAGAACCAAATCCATTACCCTCATAGTTAAGTTCATTTCTATTGTGTATGGCAGTAGTTCTGTACTCTGGAGTCCTTACTGAATTGAAGAGCAAATATATACATATGCTCTGTTGTGCCAGGGGGCACAAATTCTGTTTTGATTTACTCATGTGCAACTCCTATTAACACTGAGAGGAATTCAGGGCAAAGTTTAGTTTATTTTTCAAGGATCATGTTGTTACATATACCAAATAACACATGAAGTCTTTTAGACTATAAAACCAATGATGTGCAGCCACACACATTTAGGGTGCTCATTTAGCTTCTCATTGACTAAGTGTCTAAATAGTCTGACTCTTTCTTTATGGCACGTATTTTTGAAAGTAGGATGTGACAAAGAGAGGAATAAGATGAATATCTGGAACTAAGTACGGATATAGAAATTATGGGAAAAATTCAAATATTGAGATTTATATAATAAAACATGGTAAATGGCTGAAGGCATTATTTTCTTTGAAATATACAAAATATTCTACATGTGTTGGCCATAATCTTATTTGAGGATAGCCGGCCAGGCAAGATTAATACTGCCTACTTGTTCTGAATTTGGAGTTCAGAGAAGGTCATTAAAGTGTAATTTGGGGGTACTAAGAAGGCATGGGAGACAGGAAAAAAAGGTACAATAAGATTTCCTTTTGGATAATCCTTCTCTAAAATGTAGTCTTGTATTCCACTGTGAGTGACTGTTGGAAATAGCAACCTTAGACAGGTTCACACTCTTCACTGTCCTGGCCTGAGTCTCATCTCTACTACTCACCGTAACAAGGGAATAGATAGAGCAGGCCTTATTGGCTGTGATGTATGGACACAATAACGGAGTCTGTTCTCACATGTTTTGGCTAAACACATTACTAACTGCATAGCTTTTGGGAGGCTTTACCTCCCAAAGTAAGTTAGCGTTAGTCTTTTCTGCTCCAATTATTAATCACCTTGGGTTCAAAGAGATTGTCTTATCAGACTCTTCGATAATGTTCCCACTGGAATATAAATATGTATGCATTCACATTTAGTGGGAAATTAATACAGTAATAGCCTTTTAATTGTCTGTCAATGCTTTTAAATGAAAAGTGACATAACATCTCTTTAATACTTTTATACTGACTTGAAACACTTGATTCAAATTTCCATATATCTGGGGCTGGCATTGTTGTGCCATGGGTTAAGCTGCGGCCTGGGACACAGGCATCCTTTATCAGAGCAGCGTCCCAGATGCTCCACTTCCATTCCAGTTCTCTGCTGACGTACCTAGGAAGGCAGCCAAAAGTAGCCCCTGTGATTTGACCCCGACTGCCCATGTGGTTGGCCCTGGTGGAGTTTTTGGCCCCTGGACTCAGTCTGGCTCAGCACTGGCCACTTCAGTCTTTTGAGGAGTGAAGATCTCTCTCTCTCTCTCTCTCTCTCTTTCTCTCTGTCTCTCTGTCTCTCCTTCTCTGTGTAACTCTGCCTTTCAAATAAATAAAATAATTTTAAAAAGAAAATAAATTTCCATATATGTGAAAGGCAGCCTACCTTATCTGTCTTCAAATAGCGTAAATCTAGAGAGCCTAGTTCAAAGTTACTAGGTAATTCTGTCATTCTGTCTTAGCTCATGTAAGTATTTAGTGTGCCTCCCCCCTTTTTCATTCCTAGTTTCACATAGGTCCAAATCTGGACATACTGGAAGCCATTTTGCTACTTTGCTTGCTACCTTTCAGAATAGCCTGCTTTATATTTAATGTTACAGTATATATAGCCTATTCATAAGCAAAATGAAGAATAATGCACTAATTCTACAGCATTTTAAATTTGTCTTAGGGACCTAAGACAAAAGAATTATCATTTTAAAGTATAAGACTCTCTCCTTGGAATGAGCATTTTGCTTATCACTTATGATGTCTGCATCCCACATCTGAGAACATGGATTTGCTACCTGGCTCCAGCTCCTGACTTAGGCTGGCAGTGAACACCCTACAGACAGTGGCAATGGCTCAAATAATTGGGTCTCAGCCGCTTTATAGGAAAGGAAGGTACAATATATAATACAATATATTGTATTATATATATTATATATAATAAATACATATTTATTATATATATAATAAAAACAATGTTATCCACACATTCTTATAACAAAACAACTCCTATAAAGAAAATATCCAAGGGTAAGGAAAATATACTTTTTTTAATTAAGGGGAAAATCTAATTTGGGGGAGGAGGTGGTTGATAGAATAAAGGTAACCAGTATTAGAAACTCGAAAGTAGAAATCTTCAACTTACCTTTTTTTGTATTATAGATGAATGCATTTCACAGGGAGGCAATAACTCTCCAGAAAAACAAAAACAAAAACACAAAGGGTAAGAAAGCTGGAAACAATAAAACAGAGAGCTATATTTTTGGAATGCTTATTATGCACCATGGTCTGAATGTGTCCCCCCCAAAAGTATATGCTGAAACTAAATCACAGATGTGATAGTATTTTTTTAAGATTTTATTCAGCCGGTGCCGTGGCTCACTAGCCTAATCCTCCGCCTTGTGGCACCAGCACACCGGGTTCTAGTCCTGGTCGGGGCACCGGATTCTGTCCCAGTTGCCCCTTTTCCAGGCCAGCTCTCTGCTGTGGCCCGGGAGTGCAGTGGAGGATGGTCCAGGTGCTTGGGCCCTGCACCCCATGGGAGACCAGGAGAAGCACCTGGCTCCTGGCTTTGGATCAGTGCAGTGCGCCGGCTGCTGCGCGCTGGCTGCGGCGGCCATTGGAGGGTGAACCAACGGCAAAAGGAAGACCTTTCTCTCTTCTCTCTGTCTCTCTCTCTCTCTAGTGAGAGTCCACTCTGCCTGTCAAAAAAAAAAAAAAAAAAAGATTTTATTTATTTATTTGACAGGTAGAGTTACAGACAGTGAGAGAGAGAGAGAGAGAGACAGAGAGAAAGATCTTCCTTTTGTTGGTTCACTTCCCAAATGGCCACACCGGCTGGAGCTGCGGGGATCTGAAGCCAGGAGCCAGGTGCTTCCTCCCAGTCTCCCATGCGGGTGCAGGGCCCAAGCACTTGGGCCATCCTCCACTGCCCTCCCGGCCACAGCAGAGAGCTGGACTGGAAGAGGAGCAACTGGGACTAGAACCGGCGCCCATATGGGATGCCGGCGCTGCAGTGGAGGATAAACCTGGTGTGCCACGGCGCTGGCCCCACAGATGTGATAGTATTAAAGGGGTGGAATTTGGGAAGTAACTCAGCCATGAGGGCAGAACCTCAGTGTATTAGTGGCCTTGTAAAAGGGGCATGAGGGAGCTGTCTCCCTCTTTTTTGTACTCTTGTCCTCCCTTCTGGAAGCTGCAGGAACGAGGTACCATTTTGGTAGTAGAGAGCTGCCCTCACCAAACAATCTGCAAGTCTTTTCGATTCGGACTTCCCAGGCTCTACAACCATGAGAAATCAACTTCTATTGCTTACAAATGTGGTAGTTTGTGGTATTCCGTTATAGCAGTTATGTATTAGGCATATATGTAAGTATTAACTCATACAGTCCTTCCAGTGGCTATACCAGGGTAAAGCTAATGTGAATCTTTAACATCCATGTGATGTTGCAAACATGGAGAGCTTCAACGGCTTGCCCCAGGTCTAACAACCAGAAACTTGCTGAATTGGTTATCAACAGTCTGTGTCCATTGTCAGTATTCTCCAGTGTGATAAGTTCTATCTACAAGAGCCAAGAGAACAGAAGAGGCACTGGTCCAAATTAGAACCTAAGATACCTAAAGACTGAACAATGGCAAATATTCCAGTTTTCTAAGAAGTAATTAGGTTACAAAATATTTCAGAAAGCAGTTTTAAATAGTTGAATAAATTATGTTTGAAATAATTAGAAAATATTGATCAAATACTGTGAATATTATTTCAAGAATGATGTCAAACTCAATTCACTTTTATCTTTATAATTGAAAGAACATGACTATAACAGAAGTATTTCATTCCTTCATAGAATTGCTTTGTCTTATTAAAGATAACACAAAAAGTTACAGAATCATCTTAAAAATGAAAATTCGGCCGGCGCCGTGGCTCACTAGGCTAATCCTCCACCTGCGGCGCCGGCACACCAGGTTCTAGTCCCAGTTGCGGTGTCAGATTCTGTCCCGGTTGCCCCTCTTCCAGGCCAGCTCTCTGCTGTGGCCCGGGAGTGCAGTGGAGGATGGCCCAAGTGCTTGGGCCCCGCACCCGCATGGGAGACCAGGAGAAGCACCTGGCTCCTGCCATCGAATCAGTGTGGGGCGCCGGCCGCAGTGCGCCGGCCGCGGCAGCCATTGGAGGGTGAACCAACGGCAAGAGGAAGACCTTTCTCTCTGTCTCTCTCTCTCACTGTCCACTCTGCCTGTCAAAAAAAAAAAAAAAAAAAAATTCAGTCGAACCTTGATGACTGGATTCCTAGAAAGTTGTCATGTCTCAAAAGTGTATGTATCAATACAAAGATGGCTGCGTGGGTATTTTTAGATTATGTGCGAAAAAGTTCTGTATTTGCATTAAAATTGCCTACTAATCAAGTATAGGGTAGAAAGGATTAAGTAGAAATTCATGTTAAAAAGGCCAAAAGCCTTACTGAACTAAAAGTCTGATGTCATTCAAAGAACACTATTGTCAAAATTGCTAATGCATTTGCAGAGTGTGCAGTCAGAAGCAGTATATAGAACAGAGAGGTAATAGATCATTCTCAGTGTCCTGAATCTCAGCTATATCTAAAAAGTGTATTACTCCCTTTAAGCAAGGTGTGATAGACAAAACATGTATGGGTACAAAGTGAGCACCATCTACTCAGGATGGGAGCCAGCTAGACTAATGTCTATCAGTCGAGTATCAATCTGCTTCCAAGTGTGGGATAATCAAGCTACTAGAGTGCTGAGTTTAAATTGTCCATATTTCTGTTTTATCTTTATTGTAATGAAGGAGCTTCCTCTTTGCCTCCTGCTGTGCACTTTTGGAGGGTCTTCCATATGGTTGCTGCTAAGTATTTTGGCATTTTCCCAACTGTTACAATTGGGTCAGTAGGGGGGACTGTGTGGGAGTAATAAAACAAGGGTGACTGCAGCAGGGAGGAGCACCATTACCACCCTCATAGCTGCTTATAGCCTCTCTCGGGTTCAAGCACAAGCTCTGTGCCATTTATTAACAACAGGCAGCCTGGGCAAACTGCCTTTTTGCCATAGAGCTTACTTAAGGAGAAGCCTAGGCCGTGGGTACAAAGACGAAGTCTTCTTTACAATTTCCTCTTATTGTTTCCTCACTTCACCTCCTACAAGAAACAGACTAACTGGAGAAGGAGCAAGATGATTTCATCTTGCCTAATACTATGTCATTATGACAACATGTTCTTGAACAGGCTCTGCCACATTTTAGCAACAGTAGATATTACAGGGGCCAGGAGGGCTTTGATAGCTTCT
Source organism: Oryctolagus cuniculus (assembly GCF_964237555.1). Lineage (NCBI taxonomy): Eukaryota > Metazoa > Chordata > Mammalia > Lagomorpha > Leporidae > Oryctolagus > Oryctolagus cuniculus. Next base: position 45,311,529 of record NC_091435.1, read on the forward strand.
AAAGGGAAAAAAAATGGGGACAGCCCCCCATTGAAATTCTTGAGACATGACTCATAAATGCATAAGTGACTTATAATATTGACATTGCCATTTGTGTTTTCCATAACAGAAATCAGTTATGAAAAATAAACTGTTTTTATCCTGCAGAAAGCAGTGGTGCTTAAAGTAGCAGATTCTGAGGAAAGCAAAGTCAAGATTCTCAACACTGAAATAATAAACATATCTCTGTGTATAAATGTACATATTTTGCCATTTACATAACTATATTTTATGTAATATACACCATATATTAATGTTACATAAATATATATTTTGTACAATATATTTATATACAAATATCAATATTTTCCATATTTAATCTTATACATGCAAGGACTAACATTATGCTTTACCTTTATCCTTATGTGGAGGCTTTTTTGTACATCAAAGACCATCATGCAGCTGCACGGGTTCAAATAGGTTCACAAGGCAGCCATGAATAGAGTTAAGGAGCACTGACACTGGTATACAAACATGTACCGATACATATTTTTTCATGTTTCCAGCATTAAACAAAAAATGTTGTGTTAAGACACCTGCTCCCATTTCCTTTCCGCCCGCGCCGACCCAGACCCTGAGCTCCACACCCCGGAGCCTCACAGCTGGTCGTCGGAGCCCAGCCGGGCAGGTGAACACCGCGGGTCCCGCAGTCTGCGCCAAGTGGGCGCCAGAAACCTCCCTGAGCTAGTCGGTGCGCCAAAGGCGTGAACCCCGGGAACAACCCACCACAGGGCGCTAACTCGGCATTCCCACACGACTCTGCTCTTATTCGCGTGGGATGGACAGCAACGGGGTCGCCATCAGTCAACACAGAGAGGATCCAGGCTTGTTAGAGACGACTCACACCTGTCCCAGGGTGCTGGGATGGCCACTCATTTTAAGCTTCTCCACTCTCTCCTACCCGGGGGCAGGACACTAAGCGAGGCTCATCCCTGGCCGCAATCAGTACGGAACCCGCACCCTGTAGTCCCCGGCCGTCTCCAGCGCTGTCCTACCCCCTTAAGCCCCGGTCGCGCCAGGAAGCCACCCGGTTAGCTGCAGGAATCCGCAGCCGCTGAAGTGAGGGCAGCGGCGCGGCTTCAGCGCCGCAGTGCGCAGGCGCAGGCCGCAGGGCGCGCAGGCGCCGCCTAGAAGTGACTTCTCCAAAAAGTGTCTTAGTTCCCGGTCACCTGAGCTCCGGGCGACGCGGCTGCGGGAGCTGCGGGGATACACGCCCTCCGCTGGTCCTGCTTGGCGACCCTGCGCTCTTCCGCCTGTTTGTCCGCCCCGCCACCCAGGACCCTCCGAGGGTCTCTCTGGTCCCTCCTGTCCATTTCTCAGCAGCAGGCCGGACCGGGCCGAGCCGGGCCGCCGGGGCGCGGTCCCTGACCATGGCGTCCCTCTTCAAGAAGAAAACCGTGGATGGTGAGTTCCAGGCCGGGCTCTGCGTCTCCTCGGCCCCGTGTCCTTTCGGGGGCTCCGGGAGGCGATTCTGGTTGCATTTCCCCGGGGGGGCGGGGCTGGATCAAGTAGCCCCACAGGTGACCGCCCTCGCTGCGTCACTTCTCTGCTTCCCCATCTCTGGCGACCCTGCCCACTGCAGCCTCACCTGGGCAGCCTGGTTTCCTGCCGACTCTCCTCCAACCTCGCGTTTTCCTTAGTAGTATCCCGAGTGTTTCCTGGAGCCGGCGGATGTCGCTGGCGCATGAGTGTATTACACTTGGCGATTTAGTGGATTTCTTGTTGGCACTGTCTGCTTGATTTATTTCACCTTCAGTTTGGAGATGTACTACCTGAAGGCTTCCACACCGGAAACCTGTGCGTTTGGGTGGGGGTGGGGATGGAGGTAGGAAGATGGATTCCAGTTACCAGAGGAACTTGGGGCTGCACCGCTTGGCCCAGTTAGAAACACCTCCCTCAGAAGAGCTGTGAATTACGTGGTGCCTGATCCACTCCTGTAGAAAAGTAAAAGGAAACCCCAGGGAAGTGCCTGGAGTTAATTTCCATAATGGATTTCTTTCCCTCTGATTATCTTTTGCTAACTAGAAAGTGAAAGATGTCATATCTGTTATCGGCACACAAGTTTAAATGTTAGTGATACCTGCATGTTTTCAGACGTTCAGCTCAATGTCGTGTTAGAGGGAAAAAGCAAATGCGCCGGAATTGAGTTTTGTGGTGCTCACATGCAGTGCCTGTAGTGTTTATTTACGTAACACTGACTTGATATTTTTCTTCTCTGGTACCAGAAAGATAAATTGATTCAAGTTATTTAAAAATCGTGTTACTCTAGGTTCTAGGTAGTTGCTGGTTCAGGAAAAGAATCGCTTCTTTGTAAGAGTCTGTCTCAGCCACAAAAGGAGCTAGTGGTAGCTAGACTGTGATTGGTACAGACAGGGTGTTCAGTTCAGACCCGGGGGTAACTCCTTCATTCCTTTGTGTGGACTCTTCCAATGCTAGGAGAATTATTTTGGGGAGGATAACAAAGACACGGTGTTTGCCCAGCCACTTTACCTTCCACTTTGGCACATGCCTTTCCACCCTAATGTATCACACAGTCTAATGCAGTTTTGCATAGTCTGTTTGCAAACAAAAAATTTTTTGGTTTCCTGACTTTTTATTAATTGAGCTGCCAACTTAGTATAGGATGTGATGCAGTTCCGTGAAATGGGTTTTGTGAGTGTTTTTCCTGAGAATGCTGTTTAATCTTTGACACTTTGTTTTTTGAGTACCAATGTTGTGATCTGCAGTTCATTTATAGTACTTCCAAAGTACTATAAAATTCTTCCTCCTTTAGTTTTACATAGTGAGATTTTTTTTATTGAGTTTTATCTGTGAGAATTTACTGAACAGGGGAAAAATGATTTCATCTCCTTTACTGTGTTATTATAAACTCAATTTAATCTTTTTTAACATTGAAACTGAACATCCCAGTGGTCATTGCTTAGTATCTGATCAATATTTCCAAAGACATAAATCTTAGTTCTGTGCTTACTGGTGCTTTTGGTAATCTAGTGACTGCTATACATATTGAAGTGTAAAGAACCAGCAAGAGACAAGAGGATGTGCAGTGAGGATGTTCAACTGTATACTCATTTGCAGTTGAGTTAATCCCCCCAAGAAATACTGGTTTTGCTTAATACATTAATCAATGAGGAAAAAGTCCTGAGAATGTTTGCTAGGAACTATGCCACTGAATTGAAGATCTGTGTGTGATGTTTCTGAATGTAAATTTGGCTAGCGTGTACATTACGACCACTAGCCAACCTGCCTGCTTGCTGGTTTCTTAAATTACATTGTCAATTACAATCATAACCACCTCCTAATTATAGATCTGTGTTTTCATTATTTTGATGTAGAGCTTCACTGATGCTTTTACTCCTTGTTTTATTAAAAGGAAGGATTTTTGTTTTGTTTAAAAAGTGACAGCATTCTTCTTAGCAGTAATGAGGCCATATATTATGAAATTTAATGTATTTTTATGCATTTCTCTCAGATCCTTGGACGTGTTGACTATTGATCATAAGATCTTTTACTGTATGCTGATTTTTTTATCTGTTCCAGCTATAATGAAATTCTGATATATGATTACACCAGAAATATGTAACTGCTTGTAGATCTGGCGAATAATAGAATCTTTTTGTCTCTTTGGATTGGCTGGAAGAATTATATACTATATCATTAAAGACTACTGTACATGTAAATTAAAAAGGGAGACAACATTACAGCACTTATTACTATTCACAGTTATGTTTAATTCATTTTTGACACAAAGATGAACAAGTCTCTACAGTATATACTTTATTCCAGAAATTAATGAGAGGTGTATCTCAATACCAGTGAACAGACTCTTGGATTTGAGATTACAATATTGAGTACTGGTTTTCCTTTTACTGACTTTTAGGCTACATACATATATACAGTGTAATGTGTTAATCTACAGTTTCTCCACTCCCACCTCTCACCCCTCACCCACAAACAATGTGGAGTAGCAGTGACACATTTGTTGAAGCTAAGTGTGAACCTGAAAATCAGGATGCCATGAGGAGTTGTCATCAATGCATAACTAAACCGGTCTCTTAAAAAATGAACTGCTTTGGGGCTGGCACTGGGGTGTAGGAAGTTAAGCCTCTGTTTGCATTTTGGCCCATCCCATATGGGCGCTGGTTGGGGGGTTCGCGTCCCAGCTGCCACCACGTCTGATCCAGTTCCCTGCTAATGTGCATAGGAAAGCAGCGGAGGATGGCCCAACTACTTGGGCCCCTGCAGTCACCTGCGAGACCCAGAAGATGCTCCTGGATCTTGGCTTTGGATTGGTCCAGCCCTGGCCGTTGAGGCCATTAGGGGAGTGAGTCAGCAGATGAACGATCTCTTTCTCTTTCTCTCCTTCTTTCTCTGTAGCTCTGGCTTTCAAATAAACAAACAAATCTTAAAAAAATAGTGATGAAGTTCTTTAAAACACTAATTTTTGTCTTTTATAAGTGAAGACAAATTTGAGGCCCTATGCTAAGCTAACACTCTGTTAGACATTTTGCATACAGTATGTTATTTCATTCCCATCGCCTATGAGATAACTACTGTTATTATCCCCATTTTATAGATGAGGAAATTAAGAGACAAAGGACTAAGTAGCTTGTTCAAGATTGTACAGCTCTTAAGTATTTGATACTACTGTTTGAGTGTTATGATTGTTAGTGACTGATCCTAGTGCGCAGTTTGGTTTTCTTGTTAAGTGCATGAAATTCTCAACTTTTGATGTGTATCTTGAAACTGTTACCTTTGATTTTTTTTTTTTTTTTTTTTTTTGGACAGGCAGAGTTAGACAGTGAGAGAATCATACTCCTCTCAGGATTAGGATTCAAACCCCAATTTCTAATGCTGTAAGAACTGGAAATAAATTTCCTGTTCCTGACTGTCCCTGGGCTCCAATTTTTTTTTAAAAGACTTATTTATTTATTTATTTGAAAGGCATTGTTAGAGAGAGCAAAAGAGACAGAGAGACAGAGAGAAAGAGAGAGAGAGAGAATCTTCCATCTTCTGATTCACTCCTCGAATGGCTGCAATGATCAGGATGGCCAGGCTGAAGCCAGGAGCCAGGAGTTTCTCTGGATCTCCCACAGGGGTGCAGGGGTCCAAGGACCTGCCATTCTCTGTTGCTTTCTCAGGTGAATTAACAGGGAACTGGATGGGATGTGGAATTGCCAGGACTTAAACGGACTTAAACTGGCACCCATATGGGGTGCTAGCGCTGCAGGCCATGGCTTAGCCCACTGTGCCACAGCACCAGCACCAACCCCAACATTTTTTAGGAAGCATGGTCCAATCTCTTTTTGTTCTAATTCTGAAACCTCTTGAAAAAGTAGTGATGTGTCCTATTTCTGTTTCTTTGCGTCTTAAATGCCCTCCACTCTGTAGTAGGGTGCGTTCCATCTGATGTGAGATCTTGCTTAGATCAAAAGTGACTTTTAGGGGCAAGCATTTAGCCTAGCATTTATAATATTGGTTAAGATGCCCATGTGCCATACTGGATTGCCTAGATTTGATGCTCAGCTTTGGCTCCTGATTTAAGCTTCCTGCAGTTGGAGACCCTGGGAGGCAGCAATATTGAAACTCTGATACCAACAGAGTCAAGTGGGAACTTGTTAATAATGGATGTATGACTGTCTTTGATCTGGCCCTTGCCAGTATGTACTTTTTCTTACCCTGGAATATTTTTTACTTATGATGCCCTAGTGCCCTAGTGCCTGGAATTCTGTTTTTTTTTTTTTTTTTTTTCCTTTTCTCTTACTTACTTGAATTATCTCAGTTTATTTTCCTGCTCCAGGGAATCTTCTTTGATGGGACTGCAAATTTTGTTAAGTATCTCAACTCCTTGTGTTCCAGTTTTTAGCATGTGTACTTGTCTTACCTAGAATCAATCTGCTTTCTCACTTGTGTTACCTGGAATCAAAATAGAACTTTCCCCCACACTTCCAAAGTTGAATTATGCTTATACTAAGTCTTTTCTACATAGTATGTTCGCAAAGTTTCAGAGTCTTTAGTGGGCTATTAGAGGGATATTAATATCCCTCTTGTCACGAGCATCACTTGTTACGCAGCTCGACAAGGCTAATGTGACATATTGGAGCATGGGGAAGAATCACACTGAATCGTGATAGTCTTTTCAACATAATTTATTATTCAATACCATTCAATACATATATTCAGTTCAGTACCATTCAATATATCAATATGTCCACAGGTGATAACACACATCTAGGAGTAAGACAATCTCTAAAAATATCCAGCAATAGTAATAAGTATAAAGCATAAAAAGCACAATCAATCTAAACACTCATGGCTGAGGGTGTAATATGAATGCTGCATTCTCAAGGTTTGTATCATGGTCACAAAAAAGTCAAAGTTCAAAATCCAGAGTGCAAAGTCTCCGTTACCACACTGGAGAAACGTTTCTCAGAACAGTCACTTACGGACATTGGTCATGGGATATCTGGCGCTCTAGGCAGTAGGCTCGATGATGAAGGGTTGGAGAAGTCACCCATGAGAAGTCTGGTCCAGATCTGATGTCAGCTGCAGCAGTGGTTGGGATGTCCAGGCGAGTTGGATCGAGTGGAGTGGCGAGCAGAGTTTTGGTCAGCGAAGACTCAGGCAGAGTATCAGCAAGATGCGGTGGATCCACACGACCATCACTTGCACTGAGCCATGTCCCTGAGGGGATGAAGAACAGCTGTGAGGCTTGCCTTCTTATTCCCCTCTGGAGTAGGTGGGTGGTATCTAAGAGTAGCCAGATCTTTTCTAGGATGCTGTAGATCCGCTTAGTGCTCAGTTTTCTGCATGTTTTAAAACTCACATTTTTTGTTTCTTTTTGACTCCTACATTGTTGGTGCACCAAAGAAAACTAATGGAATGTGGGATTCAGGATAACAGTATAGTTCTGTTTTTCGGAACAGATATTTCTTGAGGAACATTTTTTCCCTCTGTACTTCTACAACCCAGGCATGACACCAAGGCAGGTCTATGGTACTTTTCTTTCTTTATTTTTTCTTAAAGATTTATTTTATTTATTTGAAAGAGTTACACAGAGAGGTAGAGACAGAGAGGTCTTGATCCGCTGGTTCACTCCCCAGATGGCTGCAATGGCCGGAGCTGCACCGATCCGAAGCCAGGAGCCAGGAGCTTCTTCCAGGTCTCCCATGTAGGTTCAGGGGCTCAAGGAGTTGGGCCATCTTCCACTGCTTTCCCAGGCCATAGCAGAGAGCTGGATCGGAAGAGGAACAGCTGGGACTAGAACCGGCACTTCAGGCCAGGGCTTTAACCCGCTGCGCCACAGCGCTGGCCCCAAGTCTATGATACTTTTCTTCTAGGGTATCTTTTCCTCTCATTTCCTCATTTCTCTAAGGTAAAAATACCCTTTGACTGTTTTCTGAATTGAAGCTGTGATTGATCATGTTGCCAAAGCCTTTGTCTTTGAAGATCAAAGATCTGCTGCCACATTTCATCTCAGAACCTTCCTTGAACTCTTGAAAGCATGTATACTTTAATAATAATACATTTGAATGAACTCCTCTGGGTTTTAGTGACTATTGTGACTGACTGGCAGGAGAAAAAACATCAAAGTGTGTCTTTGCTATTGCTTATGCTGCCATGGATTTGATTCTATTTTCTTGAAGTATTCTGCCTGTTCCTTCCAGACAAGTCCTGCTGAGTTTTCTGAGTTTAACTTCATTCTTTATTTTATTTAATTTATTTATTTTTTAATGCAGAGTTGGAGAAAGAGAGAAAGTGAGAGAGAAGGGGTCTTCCATTTGTTAGTTCACTCCCCAGATGGCTGCAATGACCAGGGCTAGGCCAGGCCGAAGCCAGGAGCCAGGAGCTTTTTCCAGGTTTCCCACAGGAATACAGTGGCCCACACACTTGGGCCATCTTCTTCTGCCTTTCCAGGTGCATTATCAGGAAGCTGGATCAGAAATGGAGCATCAGGGACTTGAACTGGCTCCCATATGGGATGCCAGCGTTGCAGGTAGTAGCTTTACTCAGTATGCCACAACACTGGCCCCAACCTCTTTCTTAAATTGAGGGACGCTCTTGGCTGTATGTAAAGCTGTTGACATGATCTATTGTCCTTTCTTCTTCCCATAGCTCGCGCTCTCTCTCTCTCTATATATATATCTTTACCATGTATTAAAACTGGTTAATTAAAATGATAATATTTTTCTCTGTGTTTCTGATACACCATTTTCAAAACCTGAGAAATAATTTTTTTTTTTTTTTTGGACAGGCAGAGTGGACAGTGAGAGAGAGAGACAAAGAGAAAGGTCTTCCTTTTTGCCATTGGTTCACCCTCCCGGTCGGGGCGCCGGATTCTGTCCCAGTTGCCCCTCTTCCAGGCCAGCTCTCTGCTGTGGCCTGGGAGAGCAGTGGAGGATGGCCCAAGTGCTTGGGCCCTGCACCCGCATGGGAGACCAGGAGAAGCACCTGGCTCCTGGCTTCGGAACTAAATTTTTTTTTAAAGATTTTTATTTATTTGAGAGGTAGAGTTACAGACAGTGAGAAGGAGAGACAGAGAAAGGTGTTCCTTCTGTTGGTTCACTCCCCAAAAGGCTGCAACAGCCGGAGGTGCGCTGATCTGAAGCCAGGAACCAGGCACTTCTTCCTGGTCTCCCATGAGGGTGCAGGGGCCCAAGGATTTGGGCCATCTTCTACCGCTTTCCCAGACCTCAGCAGAGAGCTGGATTGGAAGAGGAGTAGCCGGGACTAGAACCCCGTGCCCATATGGGATGCCGGTGCCGCAGGTGGAGGGTTAACCTACTGCGCCATGGCGCTGGACCTGAGAAATAAATTTTATTTGCCTGTCATATTCCGATTATTTTTTCCCACTGTCATTTTCATTCCTTCCCTCAAGTAAATCTGGTTCCTAGAACTGGTGATGTCTGGGTACTGAGCTTTAAGTGTTTTTTTCTTACACTGTACCTTTGAATTTGCAGCATTTTTGAACAAATTTTTCTCTCATCAGTGTAAGAAGATGGTACTTACCATATAGCCAAACTCACTGTCTACACGTAACAGAGTATGTACATGATACATTGGATGCTGTCTATTGGTCTTGTTGAATCTTACTGGGTGATGTGATCTATGCCAATAATCAGCAGTAAGCCTGTACAGCTGTGCAAACTTGAGACAGGCCCTGTGCTTTCCCCCCAGAAAAGACAAGTAGTGCTCCTCAAAGATTAACAAATTTCCATATTTATGGTTAATAATTACTTTTTGCTTTTTTCCCTGGAAGTTGCAGAGAGGACAATCATAATTCAAGTTGGGTTTTGGTTTCAAATTCCAGTAGAAAAATGTAGTGAGCTATGTTGAACCATATGGGGTACTGTGTTGTCAGCTTTTCATTACTACAACAAAATAACTGAGAAAAGCTAGCTGTAAAAGCAAGAAAAGTTTATGCAACTCAAAGTTTTGGAAGCTGAAAGGCCAAAGGAGATGATGCAGGCTCTGGTGAAGGCCCTGGGATGGTGGTGGAGCGTGTACAGAGGATGCCATGGTGAGCTGAGAAGCAGAGTGGGTTGGGCTACACTCAGAATTTTATGACAACCATGTTGTGAAAACTCAGAAGTCACACAAGATCTACCACAAGAACTACCCACACAAGAGCTACCTTTCAAGGTCATGCTAACAATGATCTGTGGACCTCCCATTGAACCCCACCTCCTGAAGCTTTTACTACCTCCCAGTGGTGCCACCTGAGGTCCAGATATTTAACATATGGGCCTTTGGGGCACATTTAACATCCAGACTATTACAGAGACCCTTTTTGTTTCATTTTTATTTTTTTGACTTTTTTCCTTTTTTAAAATAAATGTATTTATTTATTTGAACCTCAGCATTACAAAGAGGAAGAGACAGACCAGCGCCGCGGCTCACTAGGCTAATCCTCCGCCTTGGGGCGCCGGCACACCGGGTTCTAGTCCCGACCGGGGCGCCGGATTCTGTCCCGGTTGCCCCTCTTCCAGGCCAGCTCTCTGCTGTGGCCAGGGAGTGCAGTGGAGGATGGCCCAAATACTTGGACCCTGCACCCCATGGGAGACCAGGAGAAGCACCTGGCTCCTGCCATCGGATCGGCATAGTGCGCCGGCTGCAGCGCGCCGGTTGCGGCGGCCATTGGAGGGTGAATCAACGGCAAAAGGAAGACCTTTCTCTCTGTCTCTCTCTCTCTCACTGTCCACTCTGCCTGTCAAAAAAAATAAATAAATAAAAAATAAGAAGGAAGCAGAGGATAGGCAGGAGCCACATGCTGTGTTTCTTCTAGATGTCAGCAGTACCCCATATGCATTTATCATTGTCTTGACTCAGATTGAAAATAAGAGAGCAAAAAAATTTAAGGAAAAAAGCTAGTGCTGTATGTTTCCATTTGTAGAAAATATCCATTTTATTGTTGTTCACATTTTACAATTGTTAAATTATCAACCATCTTTATTGATAAGCAATAGACTTATTATACATTTAAGGAGTATCTTAAAGATGCCTATTAGACAAATCCTTTTGCATTTCTCTCTCTTTCTCTATGTGTATATGTAACTCGTAAGTTACTACTAGGTAGGATATGTTGGGATAGCATTTATCACTGAAATAAGGTGAGAAGACAAGCAGGCAAATAAATAAATATATGTAGTCTGTACTCTTAAGGAGTTTATGATCTTGGGACAGAATCAGTCCTACTAAAAAAAAAATCTGATGAAAAATAAATTTGGTTGAAAAAACATTAAAAGTGTTTCAGAACCATTCTCATTTATTCTTTTTTACTTATCTGGAAGACTAACTCATGAAATTTGATTTAAAGGAATTCTTAAAGACAAATTAAAGAGTCTTTTTTATTTTATAGGATATTCCTATTTGTCTTATGTGAAAAGATCTTTTACTATCTTTTTCTACTTATGATAATATGTTTTAAAGTGTTATGATTATGTTTTAGTGCATAAGATTAGCCACTCTGAGTTTATAGCTTAGAACTGTTTAAATATTAATAGGTCTATTAACAACTATGAGGCTATGGAATATGCAGCAGTTAATTTTCTTTATTTTTCCTTTTATGATATACAATGACAGGCTACACATAATGATATAAAAATTTAAAAAGTGAAACCAAGCTAATTTTGTTAAGTTACATGTTTTTGTTTTAAGCCATATGTCATAATTTTTGTTTTGCAACAAAGATGGCTGTATGCTGTCTCAACTCAGATTCTTGGACACCAGTTGGCTATCTGAAAATTCAGTTTAATTCTAACACTAATTTTCTGGGGTTAGAGCAGATGGTACAGGTGAAGAATTGAGTCCCACAGGACTGCCCCCATTTCAGATGCCACTCCCAAGTGCCAGATTGCCACTTGTACTTCTGACTCATCGGGTGTTACTACAACTCTTTCTTCAGAGTTAATAATTTTCTGGAACAACTCTCAGAACTCAGGAAAATACTTTATATACTATTACTGGTTCCTTTTAAAGGATGTGGTTCAGGAGCAGCCAAATGGAAAAGATGCATAGAGCAGTGGGAGTGTTGTGGGAGGGGAACAGCGTTCCCACACTCTCTGACTGTGCTACCTTCTCAGCACATCTGTCTGTTCACCCGTTAGGAAACTCTCAGTATCTCTTTGCTAAGAAGCTTGTAACCCATTGTTCAGCACCCGTATTCCTGTGAGGTCTGGAGATAGAGTATGGCATGAAGTCCCACCTTCTAATGAGGTATTTGGTTCTTTTGTTGGCTAGCTTCATCCTGAAGCTTTCAACACTCCCCCCTTCCCCAATTCACCTTATTCACATATAACTTTTTTTTTAAAGATTTATTTATTTATTTGCGAGGCAGAGAGAGAGAAAGAGAGAGAGAGAGAGAGAGAGGTCTTCCATCCGCTGGTTCACCCCCCAGATGGCCGCAAAGGCCGGAGCTGTGCCAATCCAAAGCCAGGAGCCTCCAGGTCTCCCACACAGGTGCAGGGGCCCAAAAACTTGGGCCATCTACTGCTCTCCCAGGCCATAGCAGAGAGCTGGATTGGAAGTGGGGCAGCCGGGTCTCGAACCGGTTCCTATATGGGATGCTGGAGCTTTAGGCCAGGGCATTAACCCGCTGTGCCACAGCGCCAGCCCCTTAACTTGTTATAAATAACAAAACACATTCCTATTATTCAGGAAATTGGAAACCTTTTAGTCCCTTTGTGCCAGGAATCCAGGGCAAAGACCAAATTTATATTTTTAATTATACTACCCTAGTCATGGAAAAATATGTGTAATAATAGAATTTGGGTTATTACCAATTGCTTTGCATTTCTTTTAATTATCTGGAAAAAATTTAACTTATTGCTATGTATATGTATTCACAGGTTTTTTTTTTTTTCTTCTAAAATGCATGTTGAAATTTGATCATTTTTGTGTTTGGAAGATGGGACCTTTCAGAGCTGATTAGATCTGTAAAAGGGATTGATGCCTTTATCTCATAAATGAATTCAAGGAGTAAGTTCTTATTTCTGAGGAACTGAAGCAAGAGAGCAAGTGGGTTTAGAGTGAGGCTGTCCCTTGTGTTTTCCCTCTTTTGGAGACATCTGCTTACCCTTCCACTTCTCACTATGAGTTGAAGCAGCACCTGGGCCTCACCAGAAGCTAAGCAGGTGCTGGCACCATGCTGTTGTGTTTCTCAGCTTCCAGAACTATGAGCTAAATAAAAAACTTTCCTCTATTTCTTGCCTCGGTGTCAGGCATTGAGTTAGACTAACAGAAAGCAGGTGAAGACATTTATAAAGTGGCTTCTTTGAGCTGAAGCTGTAGACAACCATTATCACTAGCTGATACTGCCATTTTATACAAGTTGAATTTAGGGGACTTCTTAGTACTCAAAGGCATTATACTCCAGTTGTGCATTTGTAATTCATAATTTTAAATTTAGAGTCATTTTCTGTGATAGTAGTGGGTAGGTATTTTCATACCAACTCATTTTTCTTTGGCAAGATGGTGAGCAAATCTAAAAGAAGAAAATAGAGGGTTTTTTTGTTTGTTTTTTTGTTTTTTAGTTTTGAGGGTGAAGACACTGATGATTGCTTTTTAGGATAGGAGAAATGAGAGCCTTCTTTGTTTGAGACCTGTCTATAGATGTATAGGTGTTCTGTGATAAAAGATGAATTATTTGCTCCCAAATTTCTGATGATGCACCTCTGACCTCTAATTTGACTACATATTTAAACTGGGCATAATCAAGTTAAATGAATTCAAAAGAATGGAGCCCTGATCGAATTATAAGTAGAGCAGGAGACAGAAAGAAAGGGTACACATCTGAAAACATAGTAGACAAGGTGGTTATTTGCGAGCCAAAGAGAGAAGCCTCCAAAGAAACCAAACCTGCAGGTGGCACCTTGATTGTGAACTTCTGGCCTTTAGACCTGTGAGAGAATTAATTTCTATTGTTTTAGCACCCAGTTTGTGATATCTTGTTGTGGCAGCCCTAGAAAACTAATGCATAACATTGTTTTACAATAGAATCCCAACCTGCGCCATGGAACACTAGTATCTAAGAAATGTTAATAGATGCTGCTTAGAAAGGATTCTTCACTTAATAAATTTGGGAAATAATCTGTAATATATTCCACCTCTAAGGGTTGACAAAACATTGATTAATAAAACATTTTCTTTGTCTTGAGGCAAAGACTTTTTACCCCCAATTTAGACATTTCCCAAATATATTTGTGTACAGAATATCTACTCCCTGTCTTTTATTTTTTTATTTTATTTTTTAAAGATTTATTTATTTTATTTGAAAGGCAGAATTATAGAGAGGCAGAGAGATGTCTTCCATCCGCTGGTTCACTCCCAGATGGCCAGAGCTACGCCTATCCAAAGCCAGGAGCCAGGAGCTTCTTCCAGGTCTCCCATACAGGTGCAGGGGCACAGGGACTTGGGCCATCTTCCACTGCTTTCCCAGACATCAGAAGTTGAACAGCCGGGACTGGAACTGGCACCCATATGGGATGTAGGTACTGCAGGCAGTGGCTTTACCTGATATGCCACAGTGCTGGCTACCTCTCTGTCTTTTAAATGAAATATGTCTTCTATCCAGTATTACCACTTTGAAAGAAATGTATTAGGAAAGAAAGTCCCTACTTTCTTCATTTGCATATAGAAGTGCCATGGTACCCTGTCCTATATTTAAACAACCTGTAGGATATGTCCCTGTAAGTCCTGAGCACTAAGTGGCCAATAATATAGCCTAATTGAGAAACAAAGTAAGCAAAGGAAGGAAAATTGGTGTCGTACATGTATGCTATGGGAGCTTTGGTATCTTATTGTAACTTTTGTTTAGAAATTCCTTGTAGTTTATTAGTATTTTTTTTACAGTATAATTATAGCAACTGTTGATCCATTTATAACTCTTCTAACTATGTAGTATTAACAATTATCCTAAAAAGGATAATGGGCACTTGCTCCAATGTTATGTGGTGAACATTATGTAATATTATCTCAAAGGGAACAGTGCAGTGGCACTCAGTACATTCATAGTGGCAGATAACCACTGCCTATATCTAGTTCCAAAACATTTTCATTACTTCAAAATGAAACCTAAAACCAATTAAGCAGTGACTCACATTCTCCTCTCTCTATCAACTGGCAACTACCTTACCACCAATCTGCTTTCCATTTATATCACCTATTCTGAATATTTCATTTAAGTAAAATCATAAATTGTGACATTAGAATCTTGCTTTTATTCACTTTACATAATGTTTTTGAGATTTATCTGTTGTAATGTCAATTGGTTTTTTTTTTTTTTTTTTTTTTTTTGGACAGGCAGAGTGGACAGTGAGAGAGAGAGAGACAGAGAGAAAGGTCTTCCTTTTGCCGTTGGTTCACCCTCCAATGGCTGCCGCTGCTGGTGCATCGCGCTGATCCAAAGCCAGGAGCCAGGTGCTTCTCCTGGTCTCCCATGCGGGTACAGGGCCCAAGCACTTGGGCCATCCTCCACTGCACTCCCTGGCCACAGCAGAGAGCTGGCCTGGAAGAGGGGCAACTGGGACAGAATCTGGCACCACGACCAGGACTAGAACCCGGTGTGCCGGCGCAGCAAGGTGGAGGATTAGCCTATCGAGCCAAGGCGCCAGCCTGTAATGTCAGTTGTTTTGATAGCTGAATAATATTTCATTTCAAGTATAGACCACAATTTGTTTATATGTTCATCTGTTCATGGTGCTTTAGATCAGCTAATGTAAATAATGTTATGAACATTCATAAAGAAGTATTTGTGCGTGAGTGCCTACTTCAGCTCTTGAGGATAAATATCTGTAAGTGGAATCGCGTCCAATGGTAGTTTTGTGTTTAACTGGTTGAGGAATCAGCAATTTATTATCCATGGTGGCCGAACCATTTTACATTTTTTTTCTTTCTTTTTAAAGATTTATTTAGGGGCCGGCACTGTGGCATAATGGGTAAAGCTGCCACCTGCAGTGCAGGCATCCCACCTGGCTCTGGTTCAAGTCCTGGCTGCTCCAGTTCTGATCCAGCTCTCTGCCATGGCCTAGGAAAGCAGTGGAAGATGGCCCAAGAGCTTGGATCCCTGTATCCGTGTGGGAGACCCGGAGGACGCTCCTGGCTCCTGGCTTCTGGCTTTGGGTTGGCCAAGCTGCAGCCATTGTGGCCATTTGGGGAGTGAAACAGCAGACGGAAGACCTCTCTCTCCCTCTCTTCCTCTGCCTCTTTGTCACTCTGCTTTTCAAATAAAGATTTATTTGAGAGGCAGAGTGATAGAGAGAGAGAGGGAGACAGAGAGAGAGAGATTTCCATCCACTGATTCATTCCCCAAATGGCTACTACAGCTGAGGTTGGGACATGCTAAAGCTAGGAACCTAAAACTCCATCCAGGTGGCAGAGACCCAAGTACTTGGGCCATCATGTGTTGTTTTTCCAGGAAGCTGGGTTGAAAGTGGAGTAGCCAGGAGTTGACCTGTGCTTATATGGAATGTTGGCTTTACAGGTGAAGCACCTTAAGCCACTATGCCACAGTGGTAGCCTTGATGCCATTTTACATTCTGATAGCAATGTACAAGGGTTTCAGTCTGCATCTTCATCAATACTTGTTCCTTTCTAATTATTTAAAATTACAGGCATTCTAATGGATATGAAGTTGTAGATTATTTCCCTAATGACCAATGATGTTGAGCATCGTTTTCATGTTTTTATTGGGCATCTTATGTTTCTTTGGAGACTTGTCTAATCAAGCTCTTTGACATTTTTGAAATGGGGTAGTTTGTCTTTTGTTCTTGATTTATAAGAATTCTTTATATTTGTGAATACCAGAGTCATCAGATATGTAATTTGCAGCATTTTATCCGATTCTGTAGATTGTCTCACTTGATAATGTCCAATTAAAAATTAATGTTTCTAATTTCCATGAATTCCAATTTATGTTTTTTCTCTTTTGTTGATTATATTTTTAGTGTCATGTCTAAGAATTCATTACTAAATCCTAGGTCATGAAAATTTACTCCTGTGTATTCTACTTTAGAAGTTTATTTATTTATTTTAAAAGATTTATTTATTTATTTGAAAGCCAGAGTTACACAGAGAGAGAGGAGGAGGAGAAGAGAGAGAGAGGGAGAGAGGGAGGAAGAGGTCTTCCATCTGCTGGTTCATTCCGCAGTTGGCCGCAATGACCAGAGATGCTCAGATCTGAAGCCAGGAGCCAGGAACCAGGAGCTTCTTCTGGGTCTCCCATGTGGGTGCAGGGGCCCAAACACTTGGGCCATCTTCTACTGTTTTCCCAGGCCATAGCAGAGAGCTGGATTGGAAGTGGAGCAGTTAGGACTTGAACTGGAATCCATATGGAATGCCATAGCAGCTTTACCTGCTATGCCACAGCGCTGGTCCCACGTTAGAAGTTTATCAGGAGGGCCAGCACTGTGGTGTAGCAGGTGAAGCTGCCGCTTGCAGTGCTGCCATCCCATTTGGGTGCTGGTTTGATTCCTGGCTGCTTCACTTCTGATCCAGCTCCCTCGTAATGTGTCTGGGAAAGCAGCAGATGGCCCAAGTGGTTGGGCCCCTGCATCCACAAGGGAAACCCAGATGTAGCTCCTGGCTTCTGACTTCTGCCTGGCCCTGCCCTGGCCTTTGTGACCATTTGGGCAGTGAACCAGTGGATGGAAGGTCTCTTTCTCTCTACCTCTGTCTTTTCTGTCTCTGCCTTTAAAATAAATAAATAAATCTTTAAAAGAATAAAAAATAAAAGTCATTTAAC
This sequence comes from Oryctolagus cuniculus, assembly GCF_964237555.1. Classification (NCBI taxonomy): domain Eukaryota; kingdom Metazoa; phylum Chordata; class Mammalia; order Lagomorpha; family Leporidae; genus Oryctolagus; species Oryctolagus cuniculus. The sequence continues at coordinate 45,328,807 of NC_091435.1, forward strand.
AATGACAGGTTTCCCTTACTTTAAAAAAGAGGGAGGGGGAAGCTTACTGGAGCTAGCCTTCTGGTATAGCAGGTTAAGTGACTTCCTGCAATGCTGGCATCTCTTCTGAGCTCAAGTTCAAGTTCCAGCTCCTGTACTTCAGATTCAGTTTCTGATCTAGCTTTCTGCTAATGGCCTGGGAAAAGCAGCCGAAGATGGCCCAAGTGCTTGGTTCTCTGTACCCACATGGGAGACCCTGATGAAGCTACTCTCTCTAAATCTTCTTTAACTCTGCCTTTCAAAAATAAATAAAATAAATCATTTTAAAAAATTGTGATTTTAGCTCTTATATTTGAGATATTGCTTTTTCTTTGAGCTAATTTTTCTATTCTCTGGGAGGTAGGGTTCCAATTTTTATTGCTTTTCATGTGGCTATCCAGTTGTCACAGGATCATTTGATGAAGATACTGTCATTTCTGTTGTTTTTAATATACTTCATTATTTAAAAAAAATTTAGTACAGTGGTGAATGTTACTGATTCAGAAGGCAGAGTGCTTAGATCCAAATTTGGGTACTGCTTGCCACCAGTGTGACCTAGAGCAAGTTTTTTAGCCTTGCTAACACTCAATCTTCTTGTGTATAAAATAGTAGAAAAATCAACTCCATAGCATTATTCTGAGCATTAAATTATTTAATATATGTAAAGCACTGAGAAAAGTCTCTGACAGTAAAAGATCAGTATTGGTACTGATTAACATTAATATCTGTGAACTTTTGATGAAATCACTGTTTAGTAAAACTGACCTGAATTATAGACTATCAGACTTAGGGTACTACTTCAGTTCTTCAAAAGATAATACTACAGAAACCTGATGAGTTGAGATAAATTAGAAAAAACGTAAAATTGAATGGAGACTTAGGGGACATTGCAGATGTTAATTACTCATTAAAAACCATCCTTTATGAATAAAATGTCTTAGGTGTTTTTATTAACTTTTCCAAGATGTGATATGTATAATTGCATAATAATCAAATGGTGAAAGGGATTCAGACCCAGATCTGCCTCATTGAAAGGTTTATACTTTTACTTACTGTGAATAAAAAAAAAGATTTAATAAATATATGACCCATCTGAGAGAGAGAGGGAGATGTGCCATATAAAACATTATTTATTATTACTAATTAATTGATTATACTAATCAATTCTCTAAGGAATGTTTTATTATTTTTGGTTAAACCTTAGACTATAGCATGTTTACATTTATCTTCTACAAGTTTTAATGTTTAACACTTTTTTAGTGAGTTAAATTGAGAGAGAAAAGTTTAACATCTGCTAAGTCAGTGTTTCTTGTTTTTGAAATTGTGAGCTTTGAGTCTAATATTTTAAAGCATATTTAAAATTTTACAACTCATAAATTTCGGTTTCTTTTGTGGTTCTCTTAGATGTAATAAAGGAGCAGAATCGAGAATTACGAGGTACACAGAGAGCTATAATCAGAGATCGAGCAGCTTTAGAGAAACAAGAAAAACAGCTGGTAAGTAGAACATTAAATTTCAGTTTAACTTTTCAAACAAATTTGGAAATTAGTGTTGGAATAATTAGCTAACTAGCAAAAAGGCACATAGCAGGTGGTAAGTAATTTACTTGACTAAAACATGGCATTTAATGCCTTCCTGTGTTTTCTGCTTACCTTTGTTTATAGTGTCATTCTGCTGACTTTTATTGAGATTCTTTGTGTGTATTCTACTGATTATGGAACCAAATTATTCTTCAGCTGTGTACATCATAAATGCCTACAAAGAAATATTGTATAAAACAAAACCGTTGTCTTCTTAGTTAACAGAAAAGCTAAAATAGTCATGGGAAACAGAGAGGGTTGCAAAAAATAATTACATTAACTCTTTAGGTGTCTTGCTTCATATTTAAAGATAGTGTCTGTGACAGCAAATATGCTTTTTTATTTTATTAGCCTGTCTTTAAATATTCTTTATGCTATGTTTTTAGATGTATGTTGTCTCAAATCTTAAAAAGCTTTGGTGAGGCATAATTGGCAAGCAACAGACTACCTAATTCAAGTGTGTGATTTGATATGTTTTGGCATACATGTTAAATCATGAAACCATTACCACAGTCAAATGAGTGTTTCCATCATCCCCAAAGATATCCTTATGCCCTTTGGGATGCCTTCTACCCACCCCTTCTTGTCTACCTTCTGCCCAGTGAGGCAAATACTGATGTCTCTGTAGGTTAGTTTATATTTGTAGAATATTGAGTGGAGTTGTATCATATGAACTTTTAAAAACATGATTTCTTTTCCTTAGTGTAATTGTTTTTAGGTTAATCAACATTTTTATATGCATCAATATTAATTTTTATTGGTAAGTGTTATTCCATTGTGTGGATGTTTCACAGTTTGTCCATTTTCTAAGCAATGGGCACTTGGGTTGTTTCAGATCTTTTTTATTTTAAACAATACTATTATAAACATTTCAATAAAGTTGTTCTGTGAGCATACATTTTTATTTTTCTTGGGTATATTTCTAAGAGTGAGATTGCTGGATCATGGGGTAAATGTGTGTTTAACTATATGAGAAAGTGCTGAACAACTTCCAAAGTGGCTCTAATGTTTCCCCCTCGCACCAGCAGCACTGGTTCTACATATTGACAGTCTTTAATTTTAGCTATTCCAGTGGGTTTATGGTAGATGGTTGTTTTAAACCATGTATCCCCATCACTAGTGATACTGAGCACATTTTCAATTAATTGTTTGCAGTTTGCATATCTTCTCTGCTAAAGCATCTTTTCAAATATTTTACTTATTTTTTCCACCAACTTATTCAGTTGTAATGGTTTCTTATATACTCTAAATATTAATGCTTTCTTAAGTTTATGTTTTTCACAAATATTATCTCCAAATTCCTTGTCTTGTCTTTCATTTTCTTAAGTGTCTTTTGAGGAACAAAAGGTTTTTCTTTGTTTTTATGATACAATATAGTATTCTTTTCTTCTGTAAAGAAATCTGTCTAATCTGAAGTGACTAGTGCTTTCTCTTATTTTTTTTTGCCCCTTAGAAGTATTAAAGTTTTAGTTCTTACTTGTAAAACTAAACCACATTGAATTAAGTTTCAGTATGGTGTAAGTTAAGAAGTTAGAAGTTCACTTTTTACATAAGGAAATTTAGTAGTGCCAACAAAATTTGTTGCTCACACCTTTCCCTTGTTGTCTTTGAGAAAAGTCAGTTTTTTCATTCTGGACTATGTGTGTGTGTGTGTGTGTGTGTTTTTTTTTCTTTGACAGGCAGAGTTAGACAGTGAGAAAGAGAGACAGAGAGAAAGGTATTCCTTCCGTTGTTTCACCCCCAAACTGGCCTCTACAGCCAACGTGCTGCACCGAGCCAAAGCCAGGAGCCAGGTGCTTCCTCCTGGTCTCCCATGCGGGTGCAGGGCCCAAGCACTTGGGCCATCCTCCACTGCCCTCCCGAGCCACTGAAGAGAGCTGGACTGGAAGAGTGGCAACTGGAACAGAATCCGGCGTCCCAACCGGGACTAGAACCCGGAGTGCTGGTGCCACAGGCAGAGGATTAGCCTAGTGAGCCGTGGCGCTGGCCGACTATGTGCTCTTCCACTGACTTGTTTGTTCTTAAGCCAACATCAAGCTGTTTATTATAGTTTTAAAGTAAGTCTTCAAGTTAGGTAATATTAATGCTTTGACTTTGTACTACCTTTTTCATAATTAGCTTGGCTATAGATGTTTTCTGTTCCCTTTGAATAAATTGTCAGTTTCTAATAAAAAGGTCAGGTTCTAATTGGGAGATTAGTATTATGTCTTCAAATCCATAAACACTTTCTATCTCTCCGTTTATTTAGATTGTCTTTAGTTTTTCTCAGCAGTTCTTTGTACTTATAACTACACAGGTCTTACACTTCTTTTATCAGATTCATTCCTACACATTTTATATTTTTTGATGATAAATGGTATTTTAAGAGTGATTTTGATTTTTTTTGCGCTTGTATAGAGAGGTATTACTTTTTTGTATTTTCATCTTTAATTTTGTAACCTTCCTGAACTCATTTATTCCTGTAGCTTTTTTTGTGGATTCTGTGAGATTTCTACATAGATGATCATGTCATCATGAGTAAATAAATCTTAGTATCTTCCTTTCCAATCTTGAAAAATTTCTTTGGGATACACATTTTGGTGTAGTGGGTTAAACCCATTCTTGGTATGCTTGCGTGCCATGTAGAGTGCTGATTTGAGACCTGACTACTCCTCTTCCGATCCAGCTTTTTGCTGACGAGCTTGGGGAGGCAGCAGATGATGGCCCCAGTACTTGGGTCCCTGCCACCCTCACGGGAGATCTGTGTGGAGTTCTAGGCTCCTGGCTTCAGCGTGGCCCAGACCTGGCTGCTGTGGACACTTGAGGAGTTAATCAACATTATGAAACATCTCTCTGTCTGTTTCTCTTCTTCTCTCTCTCACTGTGTCTTTCAAATAAATGAGTCTATCTTTAAGAAAAATTTATTTTTCTTACTTTTTTTACATTGCCTAGAAATTCCTGAACAATATTGACTAGAAGTGATGATAGCAAATACCTATCATTTACTGACCTTAAGGAGAAAATGTTCAGTTTTTAGTTTTTTGTACTAGTTTTCCTTTCCTAACTTCCAGCTTTCTTATTTATTTAGTTCCCTTCCTTTGCTTTCTTTGTATCTCATTTGAACATTGTTACTAGGTGCATACACACACATTGAGGATTGTCCTGATTTCATTATATAGTGATTCCTTTATTGTTGTGAAATGTCCTTTTTTATTTCTGATAATATTTCTTATTCTCAAGTTCATTTGACTTTATATTAATATAGCCACTCCAGATTTGCAGCTTTTGGTTAACATTTATATAATAATACTTTCCATTCTTTTACCTAGCTTTGTTTATAATACTGAAAGTCGATTTGTTGAGGTAGTACATAACCGGGCATTCTTTCATATCTGATCTGAAAGTTTGCTTTTAATGGAGTTAGAAGATGAACCATTTCATTTGATGTAATTATCTATATTAGCTTTAAATCTTCTACCTTTTTTTGCCTTGTACTACCAACTCTTTGTTTCTTTTTTCACTACTTACTTTTGAATGAATTTTTATTTTAACTTTCTTCTGGATTTTATAGGAGTACTGTCTTTTAGACTTGGTTTATATTGGGCATAAAGATAGTAGTTTTCTCCGAAATATAATAAATTGTCTTCTCAAATTACTCTTTGCGGTCAGGGAGAAAGAGCCTATTATGGATGTTAGATCTATTCATCTGTAAACTCTTGAGGAGTAGTCATCAGTGATTTTACTCTCTTATTTCTATTTTCTCTTTTTAGGAATTAGAAATTAAGAAAATGGCCAAGATCGGTAATAAAGATGCTTGTAGGGTTTTAGCCAAACAGCTTGTACATCTACGGAAACAGAAAACAAGAACTTTTGCTGTAAGTTCAAAAGTCACTTCTATGTCCACACAAACAAAAGTGATGAATTCTCAGATGAAGATGGCTGGTGCGATGTCTACCACAGCAAAAGTAAGTGGCGGCCTTTGTATTCATAAATTTATGATTTTATCTAAGATACTTAAATATCTATATTTGAATCAGATTTAAAAATACCTCCTAAGTGTGGTTCAGAATCTGTATAATTTTTAGTATAATAGTTATAGTACTAGATAATTCAAATAATTTTTGATTTTTTTGAAGATTTAATGTAAAATTTCTTGGTTTTGGAAATTCTGTTTCCCAAAGTCACATACAGCTTTTAAGTTTTTACTAAATTGATTTGAACAGGATTTGTATTATTCCCTTAAATTGTCAGAAGATTGTTGAGCTGCTTCTTTGATTAATTTGTAAGTTCTAATTTTGTTCCAGTAATAATTTCTTCTTGATTCATTTTTTTAAAGATTTATTTATTTGAAAGGCAGAGTTACAGAGAGAGAGAGAGAGAGAGAGAGCGAGCGAGCGCATGCTTCCATCCTCTGGCTTCTATCCAAATGGCTTCAACAACCAAAGTTGGGTTGGTCTGAAGCAAGGAGCCAAAAGCTTCTTCCGGGTCTTTCATGTGGGTGGCTCAGGTCCAAGTACTTGGGCCATTCTTTGCTGTTTTCCCAGGCACATTAGCAGGGAACTGAGTAGGAAATGGGAGCAACCAGGACTTGAACTGGTGCCCACATGGGATGCCAGCATTTCAGACAGCAGCTTTACCCACTATGCCACAATGCCAGCCCCCACTTTCGATCATTTTTATGAATGTGTCAGGACACAGGCATATGGTCAAAAGGATTTATCAGTTAATGTTTTCTCAGGAACTTATGTTTAACTTACTGTACTTATGTGTAATTTTCATATAATTATTGTATTTAAAGACTGAGTCTTTTAAACATTTTGAACATTTAATACATAATGAGTGATTTATTGTATATAAAATACTATGAATAATCCAAAGAGATTTAAGACAAAGGCATTGTTTTATAGATATTACAGTTCATTTGGGTGGAGCTTAAGATATACCAGAGTAGGAAACTACCCCATTGTACATCAGTCTGGGCTAAACTTCATTGAGCTCACAGATCTTTGAATCCAATAATTCAAAAGACTTTGCAGAAGACCAAAGTCTTAAAAATATTACTAGGTGTTAGATGTATGGAAGGGGGATTATGGAAATTAAAAACAATAGGAAAAACTGTAGAGGAAAATACAGGCTTTATAGGATAAATTTTGTATGTATTTGATTCTTGTTTTCATGGTAGTTATGTTCTGTGAAGTTACAAACCCTGAAATTCTGATTATTGAACCATTGCTTCTAGAGGTAATACAGTTATGTTCCTATGAGCCTTTGGTCTCATTTTCATCAACCAGCCTATTTCTAACCTTTTTTCTGTTTGAAAACATTTTTAATATATATTCCTGATTCATTAACATTTTGCTCACAACCAACAGCACTATATCAACCGCAATGAAACGTATCGTACTTCATGTCTTTGCTCCATAAGGCACATCATGGCCGGCTTTCACTTAGGAATAACATGTGACACATGCAAACTATACTTGAGAACCATTTTAAGCAGCAGACTCAGCAATAAAAAGCACAAAAGTGAGGGGAAAAATGTGACACTAAATAGATCGTGAAAGATCGTGAAAAGAACACTTGGTTACAATATGAAAGCTGAGATAAAAATGCGGAGTGTTGTCTTGTTTGACCTCAGCTAGAAACAGGCATGTTGGGTGACTTGGATTTTTGTTGCTCCTTGCCTGTCCACTGACAAGCCTTAAAGATACTGAATTGAGAGTGCAAATAAATTTAGCAGGTGGGCAAATTCACAAATAATGAGGATCAACTCTAATTGACTTTTGTACTATAGACATATGAAAGTAGAATGCATCCATCTTAACAAGGTACAGAAAACACAGTGACACATTATGTCATATACATAAAATAGGGATAGGTCCTTGGCCTCATGTTGAAGATGCTGAGTAAGACATCCATGAATCGAATTAACATACCTGGGTTTGATACCCAGCCCCAGTTCCTGACTCAAGCTTCCTGATGGTGGGGAACCTGGGAGACAATGGTGATGGCTCATAAAAATTGGTTCCTGCCACCCAGGAACCAATATTAAGAGACAGAGAGAGAGAGAAAGAGAGAGAGAGAGAGATGAGCATTTGGCCTAGCAGTTGAGATACCAAATAAGATACCTTGCTCCCCATCAGAGTATCTAGGTTTGATTCCCAGCTCCAGCTCCCAATTCCAGATTCCTGCCAGTGTAGCAAATGATGGTGGAGTAGTTGGATTCCTACCAATCCTATGGGAGACCTGGATTGAGTTCAGTCTGGGGAGAGAATTAGTGGCTGGGAATTCTATCTGCTTGCCTGTGTGTATTTTTGTCTTTCTTATCTTTCTTTTCGCATTATATAAACCTTAAAAAACATTAAAAAGTTTGTTTTCTCTGTTAATTACTCATGATGGATTTTAGTGATTTTAGAATGAAAAATACATAGTTGAAGCCAAAAACTTTTGTTTTCCTTTTTTGGTTTTACAGATAGAACTGAATATGTCTGATTGGGGGAAAAGATCACATATGAAGATCACATAATTTTTCAGAGACGTAGCATTGAAGAACATTACTCATTTGCAGTTTACTGAAAGTCAAGGGCTAGGGAAAGATGCTTCCTGTGGCCCTGCATTGAAATTCTCATTTAAATTGGTTGGGAGCATGTTATCTCAGCAACTATTTATTTAGGTCCTTTAGTAGGAACTGTAACAAGTGATACAGATGAAATGGAGAGCAAAGCCAGGCAAGGGCTTAACCTTCATGGAGTTTATAGTTTACTTAAGAAACATGCTATTTGAGAGGTAGTTTTTGCAGTGGTTAGGAATATAAACTCTTGGACAAGACTACTTTGGTTCAAATCTCACTTCATTTAGTAGCCGTGTGACTTTGAACAAGTTATTCAGTCTTTTTATTCCTTTGTTTACCATTTGTAACATAAGGAAAATGGTAATACCTAGTACGTAAAGTTTTTGTCCAGTTTCAATATCATATAATATAATTTCACATAAAGTGCTTAGAATAGTGCCTGGCACACGGTGATATTATATGGATATTAGGTACTCTTTTATTATCATTATCATCATGATTACTATTGTTATTAGAATTACCAATAACAAGGATATTAAAGTAACATAAGTTACATCAGTAGTCTAGTGAATAAGATTTAATGAGACTGTTCTGATCTAGGGTATCAGAAACTACTTCCCTAAGAAAGAGACGTGTAAGTAGAAATCTACATTATTGATGGTGAAAACAAGTAGAGGAAACATTCTAGGTGAGGGACTAAAATATATAAAGATCCAGTTGCAGGAGAGAGTATAACACATGGAAGGAAATAAAAGACTAGTTCACCTAGGGGGCAGTGATGCAAAATGAGACAGCCTTGTTAAGCATAGTTCCATAGATGTGAGGTTTCAAAGGCAGATTTTGTGGTATGGGCAGAGTGTTGTGTCCCTGGAAAGGTTGGCTTGGCTGCAGCAAACCAATGCATGCAGATTGAGAAACCTGAAACCAACATGTTTTAGTATTTACTATGTATTTTAATATACTGAATTAACTATATAATATATACATACATGCATACACACGATATGTATATATTATGGTTTGTATATAAATCAATTATGTTCATAGTAGATGGCATTATTCTTTTTTAAATAAAATAAGTTGTAATCATATACTGTGAGAGAGTTCTTTTCATGTATTTTTGAAAAACTTTTTATTTTAAATAATGTTTAAAATGTGTTAATAAATCAGATAAATATGTGCCATATACACTGATTCTTTTGTTTAAAAATTTTAATGCAAATTAAAAATTAAATATAAAATTATTTTAAATTTAGATATTATTTACTTGCCACATAACAGGTCAATTTAGTTTTCCCATTTGAATAGCAATAAATTTTATGTTGATGATGTTTTCTATTGTGTGATTTTTGTGCTACTGTTCAGATGAGGTTTTTCACATTGTTCTTCATTATGTAGATGTTAAGCAGATGGTTTCCAAATGAGTATTTCATTTTTTCTAGAACACTTAGCAATTTTCATTTGATTGTAACAGGATGTGTATTTTCTAAAAGCTTGTATATATTTGATATGTTTCCTTTGAACTTGCCCCATAGTAAAATTTTCATAATTATGCAGCTAATGTGAATTTTTTCATATATTTAAAGACAATGCAGGCAGTTAACAAGAAGATGGATCCACAAAAGACATTACAAACAATGCAGAATTTCCAGAAGGAAAACATGAAAATGGAAATGACTGAAGAAATGAGTAAGTTTAATAAGTCATAATGAAATTCACAATTTTCTCATCTCTGTATTAACCAAGTTGATTTTCTAGCATGCTCGTATTCTCATTGATGAAGACACAATTGATTAAGCAACAAATGATATGAGCAACCTTGTGGATAGACATTTATATCAAAGCCTCAGTACATTTTCAGGTTGGTAATGTGTGAGGCTTAAAATTCTATCATTGTTTAACTGAGAAAGAAAATATATATTATGGCATATTTCTGTTAGATATTGGCCTCACAGTTTTATAAATTCATGTACCAAAACCAACTTGTGAATAAAATAGCTCTTCCTAATATAAATTAGATAGTTTCAGTGTAGCAGGGACTCCTTCTTCAGAAGATATTTTGTACTGAAGATAGAGATATTGGAACTCTTTTTTTTTTTTCCCCTCAACAGAATACATTTAATGTTAATTTTGTTCTTTTAAATATAAAGTAATTATTGGGGCCAGCGCTGTGGCTCAGCGGGTTAAAGCCCTGGCATGAAGCACCGGCATCCCATTTGGGCACCGGTTCAAGACCTGGCTGCTCCATTTCCAATCTAGCTCTCTGCTGTGGCCTGAGAAAGCAGTGGAGGATGGCCCAAATTCTTGGGCCCCTGCACCCGCGTGGGAGACCCAGAGGAGGCTCTGGCTTCAGATTGGCGCGGCTCTGGTCGTTGCGGTCAATTGGTAGTGAACCAATGGATGGAAGGCCCCCCCGCCGCCCTCTTTCTCTCTGTGTAGCTCTGACCTTTAAATAAATAAATAAATCTTTAAAAAAATATGAAATAATTACATTTTTGGGTGGAAATATGGAGAATACAAAGATACAGAACCCATAAAAAGATCTATTCTGATTTCATCACTTCTGATGATGTATATTTATTTACTTTGTTTTTCCATTATTTTTTAAGAGTGCTTTCATAAATGCTACCTCTATAGTTATGAATCTTATCCTATTTTTCAAAAATATAATAGTATAACAAGCATCTTCTCTGAAGTCTTTTTTTTAAAAAATGGCTTTAAAATCTTGTAACATCAGTATACCTAAATTAATCATGCACTTTGTGTTGGTCAATAATATTAGTTTAAAATTTTCAGTGTACTTGATACTTTGGAAAAATATGCTTATGTGTTTTCTTTGTCTAAATGTTTAAAATCTCTTTAGACTTTTACTTAAGCTTAATAAGACTATTGGTTCATAATACAAATTCTTCCCCAAAAGACTATGCCAGTTTTTTTCACTAAGAGCAAAACTCTGGTCAAAATTGAATCAGTGCTTACATGTTAAAAGCTTGCATTGTTGTTTTGACAATATATTTTCAGCCAGCACCGCAGTTTACTAGGCTAATCCTCCGCCTGTGGTGCCAGCACCCCAGGTTCTAGTCCCAGTCGGGGCACCGGGTTCTGTCCCGGTTCCTCCTTTTCCAGTCCAGCTCTCTGCTGTGGCTTGGGAGTGCAGTGGAGGATGGCCCAAGTGCTTGGGCCCTGCACCCGCACAGGAGACCAGAAGAAGCACCTGCCTCCCATGCCAGCCGCAGCGGCCACTGAGGGATGAACTAATGGAAAAGGAAGACCTTTCTCTCTGTCTCTCCCTCTCACTGTCCACTCTGCCTGTCAAAACAAAATATATATATTTTTTTTTTCTAGTTTTGTTCAGCTATGGGGGAATACGCCAGTTTGTGTAAGCTTATTTGTTGGCATTTTAGTTTAATGGCATGCAATGTAAAAATATTACAAATTAGATTATCAAGATTACAGAACTCACTATTGTTCTGGTGTTCTATTTCAAAGTATGTTTTTCTTACTATATGTTTACCTTTGAAAATTGCATAGTTCTGTAGATTTTACTTCAAGCCTCTACATTGAAAGTCACAATTTTTTTCCAGGTCTTCAAAACATTGTCAATAGATTTTTAATGACTGAGAAAATTGCTATTTATATAATGATCATAGTATCTAATATGTTTGTGTGATTTCCAGTGATAGCACAAGTATCAGTGAGTCTGATAACAGGAATTAATTTTTCCATTAAGCCCTGATGGAAAGAATCAGTAAGCCCTCAATCTGTATTGATCACATCTGTCACAATTGTTCTCATTTGCTTTGCAAGCTTTTTTTTATGGTTACTCATATTTTCAGTAACCTAGGAAAGTACATTAACACATTTTTATCCAAAAATAAATTCAAGGTATAAACAGGTATATCTTTTTCCAATTAGAATTTATTAAAATAATTATTTATTTGACTTTATTCAAGAAGCAGAGAGACAGAGGGAGAGAGACAGAGAGCTCCAGTTGCCTGGCCTGTTCTCCAGTTGCCCACAATGGTCAGGCTGAGGTGAGACTGAAGGAAGGCAACAGCCAGGAACACAATTCTTCCATATGTATAGAAGGAATCCGATTACATAAGCCATCACTGCCTCCTTGGGCCAGCAGGAAGCTGGAGTCAGGATCTGCTGCTGGGTAGTGAATACAACGTACTGCAGTGGATGATATTAGCATCTTAACTCCTAGGCCAAACACTTGCCCCTGCTTAGAATGTATATTTTGCTGTGTAGCTCCAGTTTATTTTTTTATTCATATCCAAGTTTTAGAAACAAGATTTTTGAGACATTGTTATATCTTTGATTAGTTTTATTGCATATTTTTCTGAAAGCAATCTTCTCTGTGTGGATCTGTGATTATAACTTTCTGGTCTTTCTCATCTCTCCCCTTCTTTGATTTTTTTACTATAACACTTACTAATTCAGATACTTATAAACTCTAACATGGATTTCCCACCTGCCTTATGTCACTTTACCATCCAAATAGCATTCTGCTAAGTTATTTTTCCAAAAGCTTACCTCTGAACATGTTGATAGATTGTTTCTGTGGCTTCCTACTGACTACAAAGTGAATTTACAAATCATAAATAAAAAAAAAAAATTTTCTGGTTAAGTCCCTTTATTTTGCCATTGAAAATACTGAGCCCCAGCGATTTAAAGTGACATTCCCTTAAAGTTATATGGGTATTTTGGTACTAACTGGAATTTCAGATTCTATTTTGAGTTTATTTCTTTAGAAATGATGTTCATTTTTGTATCCATAAGCTGTTTAGTCTGTTCCAGATTCACTTTATACTATGGAACTAAAGTGAAAAATCTGTCAAGTCATGCTTATACAAATCAAAGATCTTAATATCAAGTTTTATTATTAATGTGAAGAATATAGGCAATTAAGAAGCACAAAGCAGAGAGAGAGGACTTGGATATCCTAAATAATCCTCCACATTTTTCCTTCCCATCTCAGACACAAGATCCTGACTCAGAAAAATAATGTTTCTCATGAGGTTTGCCTATCATTTTATGTTGAAGGGAATGTTTAGGTTATGAAACATCTCCAGTGTATACCCCAGCCAGTCACTTACCTTATGTGACATTTTCCAGGGAGTCGTGGCTCATTAGCTTATAGACTGTAGGTTTGTTACTATAGTGACTGAAATCAGGGTACCAAACATCCTGCTGACTGAGTGCATAGCCAAGGACTGTTTTCCTAGCAAGTATTATCCTGTTATCGGGACCCCCATTTTCAACATGGTTACAAGGAGATCAGCCTAGGTTTCTTGTCTGTCATCCTCCAGTTATCAGGGGAGATACGAATATGGGCTAGTCGCTTTAATTTTTTCCCTCTTAGACATTTTCCTTTCATGCACTTTAAATAACCTAACAGAAGAATTTGCTCTGCCTTGCATGTGTCCCTATTGCCTCACCATGTCTTTGCTCCTGCTGGGCCCTCTATCTTTTTGAGTAAATCCCATGCATCCTTCCAGGACTACTTCACTTGCTACTTCCTGCTATTTAGGTATGATGTCTTCCCTCTGAAGCTTTGTGATCATTTAGGTGTTTTTTGTTTTGTTTTGTTTTGTTTTGGACAGGAAGAGTGGACATTGAGAGAGAGAGAGAGAGAGAGACAGAGAGAAAGGTCTTCCTTTTGCCATTGGTTCACCCTCCAATAGCTGCCGCGGCCGGCGCACTGTGGCCGGCACACTGCGCTGATCCGAAGGCAGGAGCCAGGTGCTTCTCCTGGTCTCCCATGGGGTGCAGGGCCCAAGCACCAGGGCCATCCTCCACTGCACTCCCGGGCCACAGCAGAGAGCCGGGACTAGAACCCAGTGTGCCAGCGCCGCAAGGCTGAGGATTAGCCTAGTGAGCCGTGGCGCCGGCTCATCATTTAGTTTTCCATTACCACAGTCAGATTTTTTTTTTCTTTACTATTGAAGTATAAATGATTTAAGGTCTTCATTTATTTATTTGAGAGGCAGAATACAGACAGAGAGAGGGAGAGACAGAGAGAAAAGTCTTCTGTCTGCTGGCTCACTCCTCAAATGACCACAATGGCTGGAACTGGGATGATCCAGAGCTAGGGCCCAGGAGCTTCTTTGGAGTCTCCCATGTGGGTGCAGGGACCCAAGCACTTGGGCCATTTTCCGCTGCTTTCTCAGGCCATTGCAGAGAGCTGGATCAGACGAGGAGCAGCAGGGACATGAACCAATGCCCATTTGGGATGCTGGTGCTGTAGGCGGAGGCTTAGCTCACTATGCCACAGCACTGGCCCCCTTGGTTAGGTTTAACAGCTCAGTGGATATAGTTGGTGAAATCACATTTAAAACCCTTAAGCCTGTAGCTATGGATATCACCTAGTTTTAATCTTTTAAAGATAGAGTGTAGATTTGTTTTATTATAGGATAATTTGTGTTGAAATGAACATTCTTTCAGATTTAGTGTTTCAAAAATATGTTCATTAATTTACTTCATTGACACTTGAAAATGACTTTTGCAGTTTGTTGATTAACCTACATTTGTCTTCTATAATATGTAAAATGTATACAAAATAGATGGGCTGCCTTCTAAAATGTAAAATCCAACGTGAAATCTGTTTGAAAATAACTGATTTTTTCTACCCCCCCCCCCAGTCAATGACACACTTGATGACATCTTTGATGGCTCTGATGATGAAGAAGAAAGCCAGGATATTGTGAATCAAGTTCTTGATGAAATTGGAATTGAAATCTCTGGGAAGGTATGAATGTCTTTCCTCAGTTGGAGATAGTCCCGACTAGTTTTTTCCCTTAGTTTGTTTAAATTGTGCTTGCAGTTACTTGTATGTTTTTATCTTTGATTCAGAAATAAATGAAAGCTTTTTGCAAAGGTTTAATTCTGGCTCATACAATTAATAAAATATTTTTTATTCTCTTTTCCTTTCTTTAATGTAGATGGCCAAAGCTCCATCAGCTGCCAGAAGCTTACCATCTGCCTCTACTTCAAAGGCTACAATCTCCGATGAAGAGATTGAACGGCAACTGAAAGCTTTAGGAGTAGATTAGTCAAAAACATTGTAGTATTTTTGCTTATGGAAAAGTATTAGGTATCAACCAGGCACAGTCCAGATTCCTTTTCCAAAACACTTTATTTTCCAAAAATGAAGACCATGAGTGAACAGTTTGCTAACCATGGCTATATTGAATTTTTTGCCAAAGAATGACAATGATGCAAAGTGGGAACATTTTGGATTTTAATTACAGCCACTTAGGCGTGATGATGTAGAAAAAGTTGGCTTCTTTTCTGCATGGCATACAGAAAGTATCTTCATTATTTAGTGTCAGGTTCTGTTCTAAATCTTTTTACATTGAATAAAAAAACTCATTAAATGCCAATAAGCACTAACTTAAAGAGACATGTAAATTATTAAAAATTTATTGTTAATTCTGTATCTGTTGCTTGTCTTTTGTAAACAATTACGTGTTTTGACCATGGGCAGTCCATTTGCCAAATTATTTCTAAGGGATCTAAAAGAAGGATGCTATTTAAACATCTGTCTTAAGCAAAACTGTTACGAGCTTTCCTTTCCTTTTCTTTTCCTTTGGGAGAACATTGTAGTTGGTAGGTTTATTGCATTTCAAGATGTGCTTGGCACCTGCCTTAAATAGCACAAGCATATTGTGCACATCTTTAAATTTTTAACTGGCAGAAAAGACTACACTTTAAAATTGAGGCCTCTTACAAGACTTATCCAGGCTCTCTTTTGTAAAGCTTACAAAAGTGAATTGAATATAATTGGCCAAAAAAAAAAAGACACTGAATTAGTGACACTTTATAGTAATAAAATGGTAGATTTTGTTCTGTCTTCCAAGAACTGAGATTTTCTCCATATGAATTGCAATTTAATGTCCATTAAATTTTGAACATACTAATGTATATATTGATCCCTCTAAATTCAAGCCATTATTCTCTATTAAGTACTTGCTACTGTGACAATAACTTGACTTAAATTTTTAAAATAAAAATTACCCTTTTTTTGTAAATAAACCACAACTTTGTCAGAAATTACTGCCTAAATGTGCATTATTGTATTAGCTGTATTTTTAAGGTAAAGTTGCTGTAATATTTAGTGTATGTATGAGAGAAAATGGGAGTACCAGGTTAGAAATAGAATTTTGAATTGGGTTAGTTTTGGAAATGATGCTGTAATATATGAGTTCTGACACATTTCACTAAAAAAAAACCTCTGAATGAGATCAGATTTGTGTAATCTTGTTAATTTGGGGTGATGTACATTTTGGGCTTAATGTTAACAGAAGAAAAAGTACATTTTAGGATTAGTATTCACGTGTCACATAGATTGGTGGGAGGAATAAAAGCTACGCTGTGCATTTTGAATCTAGCCCATTTTGCAATGTTCAAAGATTAGGTTTGATTATTAGCAATTTTAAGTACTACACAGTTTCCCTGAATAGTAGATGGGTCAAAACATTTTACTGGCTTATGGAATGTTAATCCAGAACATGTTTTGATGCTTGAGTATATGTAATAATACCCATCTAACTTTACTTTCTTGTTTACATATGGGGGATTTTGATTTTAAAAATTATTTTGTTAAAAAAATCCCAATAAAGATTTATTACTGTTATCCTTTTTTCCCCCCTCGCCTTTATTAATCTGTTTCTGGCTACTGCTGAAATTAGAGTTATACATTTTGGTAATTTTTCAAAAGAATGATTTAGGTTATTTTCTTGAGAGGAAAATTAGATAATTCTGTTACATACAATAAGCAAACAAAAAATATATTATTGTAAATTAGCAGTTGCTACCAGACTGATGTTTGTGAATGGAGTAAGTAAGTAATGGTTTTACATTAAATTCATCTGATGATTCCTTTCCTGGAATTTCCATTGACTACATATTTTTATGTTGGAACCAATAAAATGTTAGGGATTGTTTTTATTTCATTCAAATATGGCTATCACAGAAGGCTTTTGGACCCTGAAGAGCATGGAGTCATTCTGATATGACTACATTTATAAAATGTGACAGTTTTCACAATTACCATAAATCTGTAATATTACTCTATCCTTTGCTGAAATAAAAGTTCCTTTTAGACTCTTAAAGAATAAGAAATTAGAATGCTTAGGGATTGAGCTTAACTCATTAAATCCCAAGTTTTCAATTCTAGAAATATTTCAATGGCATAACACTTATTTCAGATTTACTTTCCAGTTTCCTCTCTGTAGAAACTGAGTCTACAAGGGGATTTAAAAACATTTTTCTAATTTAGTTCCTTGCAGTGCTGCTTGCATTGATTTTGGGCAAGACTAATTTCAGGTAATCGTCACCTCCCTTTGTCAAGAACTTAAAACAGACCACACACACCTATATTCATACCTTGCCTATCCTGCTTCTTTGACTAAACAAATCCTTTCCACCATTAGAGACTGAAAGGCAGTTATATGAAAGAGTTTGTAATCAGCTTTATTAAGTAAAATTTAATGAGTCAGTTGGTAAAAATGATAATTAGGTGTTCCATTTCAATGTAGAAGTCTATTGCATTCCTGAAGACTTAGCCACTGAAGAGTTCATAAGCACACACAATGGGACAACTATAAGACTAAATCGGCCTTTGACATTTATTCCCAAAAGTAAACAGAGCAATACTATGCAGTAAATCACATCTATTCTTTGCTTAAGTGCAGTTTAGGATTCTAAATCATATTCACCATTTTCTATTGTTTTAAAAGTATATATATATATACTTTTTATTTGATATATCAAATAAAATATATCAATAGAAAACAGTCTTAAAACTCAATACAAATGAGTTAATAGGAAACACCAGTACATTTACAACTAATGTGAATAAATAAAGAATTGTTATTTCTGTGCTAAGTATTCATTCGAAAATCCATTTAGGTTGAGAAAGTGGCTCCCCCCAAAGAAAGCAAATGACCTTGTGGATGAACATCTGATTATGATCTAAACTATATTTTAAATGAACTTTAAACATATATACACACTTTGTTACATAAGCCTGTCAGATTAAACTTTGCTGGCAGATTCCAAAATGCAAATCTAGATTTATTATATTACAATCTGCTTCTATTTGTAATTTTCAAATTGAAAGAATATATTCAATTTTACCTAAATGCTTGTATGTGTGAATGAATGTATGTATACAGTGAACCTTTTGCAAACTGAAGAATACCTCCCTCAATTAATGTGTGCTTTAGGTAGATGAAGAATTATTAAGTTATCCAGAGGAGAAACCTAAACACCAGCATAGTTGGGTAATTTGCAATTTATTCTTGTATAATATCTTCACATCTTTTTGTTGCGGAAGGTATGCTAAGCTTAGATCATCAAGCCACTGAAAACTATCTTTTATCCAAACTTTTAAGTTTTTTAACTTATTTAAAACTTTGGATTAACATGAAATACTTGTACCTTTAATGGGGTACAGTGAGTGTTAAAAATCTTTTTGGTTAGTAATATATAAAAATTCTAGCCATTCAGTTGATGGTGACTATGTAGGGGTGTCATGTGAATACATCATCTATGTAGATTTTGACCTGGATAATGTGAGATCCTTAGGAAAAGTAAGAGAGTGACAGTATATTTAGTAAGCATAGCATTCTAAAGCAAAATTTGGCCTAATAGTTTCCATTTTTGTTACACAAAACAAATTACATAAATATTGCCAGCAGATTTACATTCAAAATGCAAAAAGAAAAAATATCATTGAGCTAGGTTTATATCACATTGGAGTTTGCTCTTGTGAGATTCAAAGTGCAGTGTTACAAATTAAATAAATATGGTCTTTGAGATACAGTTGCCAGAACTGAAAAGCTCAACATATCAAGCATTTTTATTTTTTTAATAAATATTTTTTATTTATTTGACAGAGTTCTAGACAGTCAGAGACAGAGAGAAAGATCTTCCTTCCACTGGTTCACTCCCCAAATGGCCGCTATGGCCGGCGCTGCGCTGATCAGGAGCCAGGTGCTTCTTCCTGGTCTCCCATGTGGGTGCAGGAGCCCAAGCACTTGGGCCATCCTCCACTGCTTTCACAGGCCACAGCAGAGAGCTGGATTGGAAGAGGAGCAACTGGGACTAGAACCCGGCACCCATTGGGATGCCGGCGCCGCAGGCGGAGGATTAACTAAGTGAGCCACAGCGCCAGCCCCCACATTTTTCTTAATAAATGAGATTCTGGTGATGCCAAAAGTTAGTCTTTTTTTACAGGAGTTAAGATGATTTTCTAGTTGAGATTTCAAAACTACATTTTTAAATTAAGTAGGTGCAGCCTGTGTATCTGTAGTCATTGTTAGCATTCCACTCATTCATTCATTTAACAAAGACTGCACGCCTACTGTGAGCCAACACTTTGGCAAACCTGGAGAAGTAACAGCAGACACACCAGGGGTCTGCCCTGCCCTGGTGTTAACAGTTCAGGATGCAAGAATCCATAAAGTACATTTGCTGTGGCTCAACAGCAAAAAGCTAATGTTTGGAAAGATTTAAAAAATAATAAACAAATTGCTGTGAAACACTTCTTTGGGCCCTATGCTCTAAATATTTGCTTCAAAGGTGTCAATTATGATAGAGGTTCTTAATGTCATAATAAAATTCTAAGGAACCTATATTGGCCCTCAAGTTCAAAACTTTCAGTTCAAACTATCAGAGTTGTTAAGTGGAATATTGGCTAGCTTATTTTATAATTAGGTAGTCTTTAAATATGTGACATCACTCGCCATGAGGCTAACATGCTAATGAAGAGGCTCCAAAAAGGAACTTTTAAGTGAAAAGAACCTTATGTGGCCTCATAACCTTGTCTGTGAGCAGAGACTCGTTTTATTCCTGTTAGCTTCTTTGGCTTACAATGTACCACGTGACTTCTGAGAATAATTATTTTAAAGAAGATAACAATACAAATTGTTGGATGATGTTTTTAAAATAGAGGAAGAAAATCTGCAAAAAGTTCTTTGTATGAAATGAGTTTTTAAGTTAACCAAGTAATTTCTGTTTTTTCTGGGGAAAGAAAGGAAGGAAAAAAATGGGTGGGTGGTGGTGTATGGGGGGAGGAATGGCTACTACTAACCAGACAATCTTATCTGCATTCAAGATGCTCCTTAGAAATAGAAAATAAACTTTGATTCAGACTTGTTTTTACCCGCTTTTCTCTCTGCCTTCGGTTGCAAAACCAAACTCTTACTACTTCTTTCTCTAGGTTCAGTTCTTCAGCCATCCGCGTGATTTCTTGAGAGGAAGGCTTGTTCTGCTCTCCGAAGTGTCTCTCCAGAGCGTCTTTAGCTGCAATGCTGGGGTAGGATGGGGACAGAGGGTGAGATTAGGTTGTTTTTAGTGTTTTTTTTTTCTTTTTGGCAGATTGAAACTACTTAGATTCAATTTTGTAAATACTAACAAAAAAGGAGACTTAAAGAAATATTTTCGAAGCTCATCAAGCAAAGACAAACACGATTTGCTAAACATTTCGATGTTTCTTATGCCAGTCAGGTTACTTTCTGTGTTTATCCCACTTTATGCCACAAGAGGGCACCACGTTCTTGAAAAGGAACGAATATTTCCATAGGCATTTCTAAATGTGCTCCCCCAAATCATTTCGGTTACTCAACAGTTAGTGAGATGTCTAGCTAACAAGTAAACAACCCAAACAAAACCTGTCTTTTCCTGTGGTGCCTCACAGAAACTGCAGAAAATATCAACAATCTTTCCGTAGTGAAATGCAAGACTTTAAGAGACTTTGAGAATGAAATACTGATTACTAGTTTTGTTCTTTTTAATAAGGTAAAACAGCAGAAGTGATCACACTCTCAGAAATGATTGTTTGAGGGCCAACACCATGGTGCAGTAGGTTAATCCTCCGCCTGCTGTGCTGGCCTCGCATATGGGTGGTTCTAGTTCTAGCTGCTCCTCTTCTAGTCCAGCTCTCTGCTGTGGCCTGGGAAGGCAGTAGAAGATGACCCAAGTCCTTGGGCCCCTGCACCAGCATGGGAGACCATGAAGAAGCACCGTGTGGCCATTGGGGAGTGAACCAACGGAAGGAAGACCTCCCTCTCTCTCTCTCTCTCTCTAGGCCTCTCACTGTCTAACTCTACATCTCAAATAAATAAATAAAAAATCTTAAAAAAAAAATGATTGTTTTGTTTCTATTTTTATCAAAAACTATTGGGGCAAAAGGGTTCTTGAATCAAACAATACGTACTTTCCCACCAAATTGTAAAAATTACTGGTTCTCCATTTATATTGTTTTTAAAGTTTAATAATGTTATCTTAGATCTTCAGTTGATTCCTCATCTTCCATTTGTGTGTTTATGCTGCACTACAGTACAATCAGGTGCTGATTCCATTTGTAAGCTATCTTTTTCTTCCTCTAGTGATTTTAGTATCTCAAAAGAATACCTTATGGTCGTCCTCCGTTTCCTTTTCCTTTCATTTGCTCCCACTTTTTCATTGTATAAAGCTGTGCAATGGGAAAAGAAGGATAATTACAAACACCACGTAGATTTTGTTAACCTCCTATCAGACTTGGGGTTCAAATTTTCTTTATAAAAAATGCAAAATAAAACTTCCACGCATTCTTGACTTGAATGTTTTACAGTCTATGTCATTTTATATTACAGATGCTAAAGGAGATGTTAATGTAGAGATAAGTATTATCCTTGAAAAGATAATTTCTTTCAAATGATATCCTCTCCTCACCTTTGTTAAAACACTTCATGTGAATACTTGCAAACCTTGCTGTTTTTCCAGTCTTGACATTAGTATGAGCAGATAACTTGATAGCCTTAAATTGCTCATCTGTTTTCTTGAATGTCAAGTGCGTACAAGGCTCTGCATTCATTAATATTAGCTTGAAAAAATGATTATGTACATTTACTTCAGTATAGTAGAGGCAAAAAATCTGCACATGTTAAAAATGTGTTACACCTCTTCCTGCAGATGCCTCTTTATCTAGAGAGCTTTCCTTACCTACTTGTTCTCAGTAAACATTTTGACACTTGCCTTCCCCACCTTTTGCACTATTATATAGCAAGATATTTAGTTTTTATCTCCAAAGAAAAGGAGAGTGCTCTCCCACCTTTCGCTTTATCATTAATTCTACCAGTTGGAGCTCCTATTGTTAGGTTAAAACATCGGGCAGTTTTCAGAGACAAAGCTTTTATACCTCCGACTTGCTCAGCTTCCTCCAGCCATTTGGATAATATTGCTTTTAGTTTGCAGGCATTTTTAAAGCTGAGCTGCAAGTTCTCAAATCGGCAGATAGTGGTCTGACTGAATTCAGAGCCGTGCACAGCTGCCAGTGCTTCCCCGACATTCGTCTGGGTGTATCCTGTGGAAGGACATTGAGACCGTTAGCGCCAGCTATTCCGGAGCATTCATTTTGGCCCATGCTTACACAAATCTGGCAGCATTCTTTGCAAATTTTTAAATTCTGGTTCTTATTTATTTTTGGAGACTTACATTATTTAATAAGGATCAGGGTAAGACTGTACAGTGCTTCAACAAATATTCCCTCTAGTTAGTAAATTGTTTTTCCCCTGGAAGTCAAAAAATTCAGATAGGGACATCAGCCATTCATAGTATTTAGACAAGTTGGATAGGTAGGTCATAAACACTTTGCAAGACACTTAAAAGTTCTTGTATTTTTAAACAATTTTAAACATCTGATATATGCTTAAAATTTTTAACATACTAACCAAAATCCATAAAATCTATGGTGATATAAATATTTTTATTTCCATTGTAAGAGTGAAAAATTCAACTAGATTGCTGAAGAGTGTCAAGTAAAATTAATAATGATGCTTACTGCCTCTAAAAACATGTTTATTACCAGGCTGTGATCATATGTTTTATGCATATCTCTGAGCATATTTATTTATTATATTGTTTGGTAATGTTTCTATCTCCAGGCAAAATATCCTTGTTGGTTGTTCCAAACTTTTTAAAAAATACAGCTGAAATAAACCATCACCATATAACTTGAAACATTCACAGAACTATAAGTATAAATCTGAAAATAATTGTTAAAAAAAGGTGCCTCTATTGTGTTTATATTGAAAGTGGCAACCACATATTATTTCATTGCCCAAGGCTACATACCTATTTGTACAAAATGATTACATGCGATGCCCATTGATAAATATTATTTTAAAATTACCTGTGGTTCATTCCACAAATGCAGAGGTTTGAATTACTTTTTCAATCCATTTTTAAAAAATGTACTACTTTATGGATGTTAACTGAACTTAATTATTATTTTATATTAAAACATTTTTCAATAGAAAATGAGCATAGATTCTCCTTAGGTAGTTCACAAAGAATGCATACAAGTGACAGCAAAACATAAGAAAGAAAACACTTCATTCTACACATAATAAGAGAAATTTAGAATGAATCTACAATGAGATGCTACTTTGACCTATCTGATTTGCAAATATTAAATCAATAGCATATTTTTTCCTTCCTCCATTGTTTATTCAATATTACAGCCTCTGTTCCCAGTGCTGGAGATATACCATTAAGGAGAAAGCAAAAGAAAATACAAAAACCAAAAACCTTATGCCTTCTTGGAGCTTACATTCTGAGGATGGCAAAAGAGGCACTCCTCATAGTAATAAATTTGGTACAACTGCTAGAGTCCAATTTGACAGTATCCATCAAAATTACAATACAAGTTCTATTTCATATGGCATTTTTTCTTTTTTGCCTAGGGTTGCTTCTAACATTTTTTCTAAACATTTATTTATATAGATACAAAATGACAGTTTTAAGGCTAATCACCGTGGCATTGATTTTAACAGCAAAATATTCTAAACATTCCTAGCAGTAGAGGACTGGTTAAGTAAATTGCAGTGTATTTGTAAAGTGGAATTTGACAGATCCATAAAAGGAAAGGAGCTCTAAGCAAATTAATAACGAAAAGTCTCCAACAAATACTGGCGTGAAAAAAGTATGAATATTTGCTTATATATGTATGAGCTATATCTGGGAAGATGTACAAGACATTAATAACGTTGATAAACAGGAAAAACAGACTGTCTTCAAGTCCCTATACCCTTCACGGTTTGGTATCAAATGAATGCATTATCTATACAAAGAAAATGTGGACTAAAAGGGCACTCCAAAACTAATTTTGAGAGGCTAAGTTGGAAAAGAATACTATTAATTTTGAAATCTATGTACTGGGGCCAAGAATATACAAGGAAATAGCGGTTTTTGTAGGCTTTTTATAAAAAGTCCACACTGAAAATGTAGAATGACTGTTTAAACTTCTAAACAGTGTAGAAGAGACTGAACAGTAGGAAGAGTAAAGATTTGCAGACCCCGTCATTTGACCCATTGCTTTAAAAAACACATACTCGGGGCGGACAGCGGGTTAAAGCCCTGGCCTGCAGCGCTGGCATCCCATATGGCCACCAGTTCAAGTCCCGACTGGGCCACTACCAATCCAGCTTCCTGCCAATGTGCCTGGGAAAGCAGCAGAGGATGGCCCAAGTGCTTGGGCCTCTGTACCCACATGGGAGACCCAGAAGAAGCTCCTGGCTCCTGGCTTTGGATCGGCTCAGCTCCAGCCATTGTGGTCATTTGGGGAGTGAACCAGCAGATGGAAGACCTCTCTCTCTGTCTCTACTTCTCTCTGTAACTGTTTCAAATAATTAAATAAATCTTAAAAAAAAAAAAAAAAAACATACCCAACTTAATCCTTCTCACTTTAAATTCATTGGCAAACTTTTCAAGTTCGCGGATTTCTGGAGAATCCATGTCTATTGGCTCTTCCGCCAGTTTGCTTTTCCGCCTGAGTTCTTGCTTGAAATCAGCAGCTGTGGGGTCCTCCGCCAGGAGTGGCTGATGTAAGGGAGGGAATCCGTGACTCAAGGTGTGGTCAGGAAACTTATAAAGACAAGGGGTTAAACTACCTGGGAGTGAACAAGGAAAAGGAAAGGGCCATTTGTTAATATCTCTAATTTCTATGCAAAGCCAGGGTTTTCCTTGCTAGAGCCCATTACTCTGCTATCACCAGCCTCAGTGGTTAAAGGTTACCTTAACTTTCAGTCTTCCAAAGTAGGAGTCAGAGCAGCTTAGTAGAAATGGCGCTAATGTTCCACCTTCTCCAGAGGAGCAAAATCAAAGCTAATGTGAAAGGAAAGAAGCAGGAGATTGCCCTGACTGAAGTAAAACAAGCAACTTCTAAAAATGGCAGTTTTCAGCCGGTGCCACGGCTCAATAGCTAATCCTCCGCCTGCAGCGCCAGCACACCAGGTTCTAGTCCCAGTCGGGGCACCGGGTTCTAGTCCCAGTTGCTCCTCTTCCAGTCCAGCTCACTGCTGTGGCCCGGGAGAACAGTGGAGGATGGCCCAAGTGCTTGGGCCCTGCACCCCATGGGAGACCAGGAGAAGCACCTGGCTCCTGGCTTCAGATCAGCGCAGTGCGGTGCGCTGGCCGCAGCGGCCATTGGGGCGTGAACCAATGGAAAAAGAAGACCTTTCTCTCTGTCTCTCTCTCTTACTGTCCACTCTGCCTGCCTGTCAAAAAAAAAAAAAAATGTCAGCTTACCAGTTTACCTTCATTTTTTTCTTTCTTAAAACATAACTTTCTGAGGCTCCACCAGAAGCAGAATGCCTGTGTTGAGCTCTGGTTTGTTAATTCATTGAACAAGTTATCTGTGATGTTTGTTATACTCAAGGTGCTAAGACTAGCACTGAGGAGTTCTCCTGTGATTGAGAAATTGATTTTACAGTATTAAAACGTCCCACTGTTTTACTGCTGAATGCTTAATTTCTGTGAGAAATATCTGTGTCTTCAAATGTAACAAGACAGGTATAAAGAGTTATGAAAACATAAAATACACTAATGTGGTTAAATAGATTTGGGGAGTCAATAAAAAAGTTCTTATTATTAAGTGTACTAGTAAAATGAGAGTTACAAAATTTCTTGAAAAATATATAGTGAAGTCACATCTACATTATTTTTTAAGGAGAAGCAAAAATAAGTGACAAGGAACATTGCAGTCCCAGATATGATGGGTAATTATCCGACAGTGATGATGTATGAGCCCTACTGAGCGGGTGAAATGACAGATCACAAAAAAGATAAAATACTATGAAATTTAAAAAAATGTTTTCAGATTTTATTCCTCATTAGGAGAGAAGAGTCTATCCTAGTTTGGAGCATAGCTGAGAGTATGGTACATGGGCCAAATTTTGTTCCACTTTTTTTCCTCACTATATTACAGGTTTTATTGGTAGATTTCAATTGAAAGGCTGATGCTGTAGCACAGTGGATTAAAGCCCCAGCCTGCAGTGCTATCATCCCATATGGGCACCAGCTCAAGTCCTGGCTGTTCCACTTCCAAACTAGTCCTTGGACCCTTGAACCACGGGGCAGACCTGGAAGAAGCTCCTGGTTTTGGATGAGCTCAGCTCTGGCCGTAGTGGCCATTTATGGAGTGAACCAGTGAATGGAAGACCTCTGGCTCTGTATCTACCTCCCTCTCTGTAACTGTCTTTCAAACAAATAAATAAATCTTAAAAAAATTTTCAATTAAATTTATATTAAATAACATGCATAATCAAGACATTTGGATATAAAAATGTAGAGTAATTAATCACTGTTCTTATGAGTTTAAATAAATATTTAAAAATCAATTGCTACAGAATATATGCAATACTTATTCTTAGAAACTTACTAAAAATCACATCAGGAGTTTATGCTGCCTATTATTTTTGCATAAATACATTCATAATTCAAAGACATGAGTAATAATGTATTTCACCAGAATATATAAATCTTGTATTAATATATCAATATATAATGAGCAAAGAACCATGTTAAGTCAGCAAATTGTTGGTTTATATTATTTACATGAGAATATGTGATTATAAAGTACACCGCAATCCAACAGAACATCATTTTTCTGAAGAAAAGTAAACATACAAGTGAAGGATCAAAGAAAAGTGCATGGCTGCTTAAAAGTGGGAAAAAAATTTGGAACACACTATTTTGCCTTGAAAAGTCTATGTTATTTTACAAACCCAAATCATCCAGTTTTACTTCTGCAAATGACAACATTCCATTTTGTGCTATGGTGTAAAGTGTGCTGATTAGATCACAGAAAAGCCATAAAGAGCCTGATTGTATCAGGGTGTGCACCTTGTCAAAGTGAGTGAAGCTGTTGCGTGTGACGCTGGCATCCCATATGAGCACCAGTTTGAGTCTGGGCTGCTTCGCATCCAAGCCAACTCCCAATAACGCGCCTGGGAAAGCGCCATAAGATGTTCCAAGTGCTTTGTCCACTATTATCCATGTGGGAGACTCATATGGAGTTGTAGATTTTACATAAATTTAATTTCTGAATATTTTAGTACTATTAATCATTACTTTCTGTTCCTCTTGTTAATCATAATCATGAATACTATAAATCTTCTATGAAATATTTTTTACTCACTTAACACTTGCTGCATTCTTTATCCTTATAGATAGATATGTAAAAACAAGTTAAGAAGGATATATATGTGTGTGTGTGTGTTTCCCCAAACTTATAATTTAAGAAATTTAAGTAAAAAGAAATTATTTAACTTTCCTCTGATTCCAAGACAGATTAGTTATACAGTTCAAAGAAGAATTGAATTCCAATAAATGTTGCAATTAACCACATAAAAATAATTACCCAATTCATTTGGCAGGCAAGATGTACTCAGGTAAATTAAATGACTTTCCTTTAAAGTTTTTTTCCCTGCAGTTGAACACATTGAGCTGCATTAAGCAAATGCCTTAAGACAAAACATTTATAATTAGTTCAGAGAATATTAGACACATGCCATCCCTAGATCAAGAAAGCTTAGAGGTATTTTATACATTATAACTCCTTTGGAAAAGTGGATACATAAAAAATAAATTAGAAGGGAGTTCATTAAAAGTGGACAAGAAATAGAATGCTCTAACATTTGACCTCCAGCCAAGAAGGAAAATCTGAGCCTCACATACTTCTATTTTCTCTTGTATGACAGCATCCACAATTATCTGCAGGTGTCAGTTTTCATGGAACTGATTTTGCACAGAAATTCACTAGGTAGTTACAAGCACAGCCAAACAAATTTCTGTTTCAATCTTGTATTTGAGAGAGTATGGAGAAAAGATGCTATGGTATAAGTGGCAAGGTATTTCTCCTGTTGTTTTAAAGTCTGTGTTTCTACAAACTAAAAAGAGTCAAAAAAAAAAAAAAAAAAGACTTTTTCTAAAAGGGGCGAGTCAAGTGCAGCAGAAGTCTTCCAAAGATTTTCCAAAACATTGCCCGAGCAAAGTTGTCATTAGATCTAGACAAGTGCATGCTTAATAGTGTGGAAGTGTCTGCACACTCTGTACAGTCACAAGTCCATTTTCACATGCAGACACATGTGCCACGGCCTGTCGGAACTGCTCTCTGTGCATTTTTGTGTGGTGGAGGTAGAAAGAGAACAAATGGTAAATCATTTATAGCAAAGGGGGACAGAGACAGGGCTTGCCTTGCAAGGCGCTGCTAAGTCAATGTACCGTGGAATGGGGCAAATTGATCTCTGTGGCATCTCGCTAGCTGACATCAGGATACAGGGTGGAAGCTTTACGACAACAGAGGAGGCAAAGGGACAGCATAAAATGTACCCCCTGATGTTGACATGCACAGGAACACTGACGTTTCCATTTCTCTCTCCTTTTTATATGCACAACACACTTGAAACACAACAACTTGAAGCAAATCATAGATTTCCACAGCGCTCTTTCCCTTTTGTGTGTTGGTATGTCCTGTCCAAGTACAAAAAGGATCCACTCCTTGCTTTTTTTTTTTTTTTAAAGATTTGTTTATTTAGTTGAGAGGCAGAGTTACAGACAGAGGAGAGGTCTTCCATCTGCTGATTCACTTCCCAAATGGCCACAACGGCCAGAGCTGGGCCGACCTATCCGAAGCAAAGAGTCAAGAGCCAGGACCCTCCTCGGGGTCTCCTTTGTAAGTGCAGGGGCCCAAGCACTTGGGCCAATCCTTCACTAGTTTCTCAGTCATTAGCAGAGAGCTGGATCGAAAGTGAAGCAGCTGGTACTCGAACCGGCGCCCACAGGGGATGCCAGTGCTGCAGGTGGAGGCTTAACCTGCACCACGGTGCCAGCCCCCGCTGCCTGCTTTTGTAAATAATTAACTGGAACACAGCCATGCCTATTTGTTCATTTATTACTTATGACTATTTTTCTGCTATAGTAACAGAGACTAGAAAGCTTGAGGCATTTCCTGTCTTGTTCTTTACAGAAAAAGGTAGACAAGTTGAAAATAACTGCTATTGAATGATGGCTTCTGTTCAGAGACCAAAGATCTTCAGAATTACTGCTTCTGTTAGAACTTCTACAAAAGAACAATTTAGGGTGAAAGAACATTAAACAAAATAAAGTAAGCAAACAAGGAAGGGAGAACAGAAAGGAGGGAGGAGGGAAGTAGGGCGAGAAAGAGGGAGAACTGGAGGAAGGAAGCTGAAGGGGGTGGGGGGGGAGGAAGATGGAATGCTGGGTAGACGCTTTCTCCAGGTCGGCGGTCACGCTGAGGTCTGCTGCCATTTGTGTGAGCCCAGGTGAAGAGAGCAGATTCAGTCTTTGCTCTTATTATCTACTTATTAAATAAAGCAGCTGTTTGCCATCTTGATTAATTCCCAAATAATAGTGTTTCCTTTCTTCTTCTTTCCTCTTAGATCAGTATTTTTTAAACCAGGACTCTGCCACCACCTCCTGGTGTGGCAGTTACATCGTGTTAACTATGGCTGGCCTAAGACTGCCACATTTGTTGCTCAGTTTCCACCAGGCAGTGGGAAAGTGAAGAACTCTTTGGGCGCTTTTCCTAAATTTCACTCTGTTTTAGAAACTGGAGAACAAGAAAGATTTCAAATATCCACTAATCAGAATTTAGTGAATTTTGAAACTTTTTCCTTTTGTGTTGGCCTAGAAAAGGTTTTGAATAGCATTTGAAAGTCTCTGTTCTCACCAGCACCGCGGCTCACTAGGCTAATCCTCTGCCTTGCGGCGCCGGCACACCGGGTTCTAGTCCCGGTCGGGGTTCCGGATTCTGTCCCAGTTGCCCCTCTTCCAGGCCAGCTCTCTGCTGTGGCCAGGGAGTGCAGTGTAGGATGGCCCAGGGAGCGCAGTGGAGGATGGCCCAAGTGCTTGGGCCCTGCACCCCATGGGAGACCAGGAGAAGCACCTGGCTTCTGCCATTGGATCAGCGCGATGCGCCGGCCGCGGCGGCCATTGGAGGGTGAACCAACGGCAAAGGAAGACCTTTCTCTCAGTCTCCCTCTCTCACTGTCCACTCTGCCTGTCAAAAAAAAAAAAAAGTCTCTGTTCTCTATTATTTTTTTCTATAACTGTTGAATTATCTAACTTCTTAGGAATGAAGAAACAGAAGCAGGAATTTAGCTGCCACTATATCTGTCAAGATCAAAAGAGAAAGCAGATTGAGTTGATACAAATTTACTGCAACTCGGCCAGCGCTGTGGCTCACTAGGCTAATCCTCTGCCTGCGGTGCCAGCACACCGGGTTCTAGTCCCAGTCGGGGCACCGGATTCTGTCTCGGTTCCCCCTCTTCCAGGCCAGCTCTCTGCTGTGGCCCGGGAGTGCAGTGGAGGATGGCCCAAGTCCTTGGGCCCTGCACCCACATGGGAGACCAGGAGAAGCACCTGGCTTCTGCCTTCGGATCAGCGCGGTGTGCCAGCTGCAGCAGCCACTGGGGGGGTTAACCAACGGAAAAGGAAGACCTTTCTCTCTGTTTCTCTCTCTCTGCCTGTCAAAAAAAAAAAAAAATTACTGCAACTCAATTGTCATAGAGTTCTTGCACCCACCACAATGTAGACAAGAAAAGATTGAAATTCAGAGGCGTTAAAGTGACTTGAGCAAGGTTAGAAATGCGTTAATGGGGTGGCTAATTTATTGCTCCCAATTAGTCATTTTCTTTTGTTTAGCTGCACCTGTTCCATGAGATGCTTTCATTCAGTGTTTCTAAAAGTTCTACCAACCTGACAGAATTCTAGCTCTAGTTCTTTCCTTTCTGTGGGCTATTAACTTAATAAAATGCTCAGACTAATGCAACAAAATATGGGTAATAAAATAGCCATATTAAAATAAAATAATTTCACACCTTTGAAGTACAGTCCTCTGTGGATTCCTTTTCATGTAAATATGTGACACTGAACCTGTCTTTGTTGTTGGCAAGGCACTTCTGTGGCTTTGGATTTTGTGGAAGCAATTGAGTTGATTAACACTTTTTGATTTCTCAGAACATTAAAATGACATCACTAGGTTTCTATTGTGTATTTCCTACTAGATCTCTCGTATTTCTGAATTCCTGTATTTATAACTCAATTTGTGCAGCTTCTCTGGGGATGAAGGCAGGAGAGTTCA
This sequence comes from Oryctolagus cuniculus, assembly GCF_964237555.1. Lineage (NCBI taxonomy): Eukaryota > Metazoa > Chordata > Mammalia > Lagomorpha > Leporidae > Oryctolagus > Oryctolagus cuniculus. The sequence goes on from NC_091435.1 coordinate 45,360,392, forward strand.
GATTCTCTAAGATTTAATCTTGCATTAAGTAAATGCTAATACTGAATATATGTCAACTATAGCCATGTTGGCAAATTATAAAGCATATCACCTTTTCATAATATCCTTCTTAAAAATAGTCAATTGCAATCTTGTACTGGCATGGCCTTTCTTTTAATGAAAAAATATATTTAATTCTACAGTGGAACCTCTAAATCTTGTCACTAAGCCAGGTTTTGAATACTTTTAAGAGCCTTTTCTAGGAACCTTTCCTTTAACTGTGATGAGGAAGAGGAAAATGCAAAGCAAATTCACTGAGGGTAGTTTTATCAGCAAAACCTGAGCTGCCTATTGACACTCAATGTGCCCAACAGGCCCGTTGGCTGTAGTCTCCAGAGCGGGAAGTTTGCTTGACGTCTGAGCCTGATGCCAAACTCATAGGCGAGCCACAGCCCACTTCGATTTAGTGGGAAGCAAGCTGCTAGCACAAAACCCTCTTAAGTTGTTTGAGGGAGAAGGTAGTGGTAGCTATTGGGTGACTGATTTCATTTCTGTTCTAAGGGCAGTTGTTAGAGGGTCAGACCCTGCTTGGTTAGAGAAAAAGCTGAAGAAGCATCCTTGTTCCTGGGACTCCTGTGACTGAACTGCGAGGCCTTTCCTCCAGGAGACAAGAGCACTTGGCCATGAGCTTGTCATTTCTTGTCTGCATAATCAAAATGTTCCAAGGCTACAGGAAGCATCCACTTGTACCTCCAGTAGCTAATGCATACATTTTACTAAGTACACTTTATCAAGTATATGGATCCTAGGTGATCAAGTTTCAAAGAGGAAGAAAAAAGGTAGCATTCCTTGTTTCTTAATTGATAAATAAAAACATCAGGATTCATAGCAATCTTTAGGAACATTAGCCTTCGTTTTATCATAAATGTGAGGACACTAGCTTACTCAAAATGCTGCTTGATAGAATGTTAGGGAAGCCAACATTTTCATGGGATATTATTTTTATTTTAAAATTTTAGTATCTTATTTAGTGTCCAACTAAGAAACTTTGAGGCATCACAAGTTGGTGAACTAGGGCCCAGCATTGTGATATAGTGGGTGATACCGCTGCCTGCAATGCCAGCATCTCATACGAGTGCTGGCTCCTGTCCTGGTTGCTCCATTTCTAATCCAACTCTCTGTTAATGTGCCTGCAAAGGCAGCGGAAGATGGCCCAAGGGCTTGGGCCTCTGCCACCCACCTGGCAGACCTGGAAAGAAGTTCCTGGCTCCTGGATTCCTCCTGTCTGAGACCAGCTCAAGCCCGGACCAGCCCCGACTATTGCAACCATATGGGGAGTGAACGAGCAGATGAAAGATCTCCCTCTCTCCGTCTCAGCCTCTAACTCTACCTTTCAAACAAATAAATAAATCTGAAAAAAAAAAAGATTGGTGAACTAAATTATTTGTTGCATTTTATTTCAAAATTAAAAGCATAAATCCTTGTGTATGTTTGTGTGTATGTGTGTTTGTATTATGTGTGTTTGTGTTTTATTGCTAACCTGGATAACAAAATAGAAATAAGTTAGAAAAGATTTTCCTAACATCTGATTCGTTTATCCAATATTTCTTTCTCAGTATCACACAGATACATACACACACATACAACACACAACACACACACAGACATATGTACATTTTATCATATCATCGTAATTTATTGTTACTGATGAGTTCTTCTGCTGAAGAAATAAATATAGATCAAAAATCTCCTTTATAAACAGAGCAACAAGTACAAAGTCTATGTATAGCACAACTAAATAGTTCATTAAATCATTAAAATCACTTATCTGGCCATTCTGTGAAATTAAGCAATGAATTTTGAGATGAGTGAACTTCATTGGCCAGATGTTCCCATTCTTTAAAAACCATGCTTTCAATGCATTCTTATAAGCATCAGTAAATAAATGGCTATAGATGGTGTAGTGATACTTTCCTTAGCCAGAAGAGAAAAGTGTATAATTTCAATTATTGCAGTCTCAGTTAAGACTCAGACGCAATTCAGAAGGGACTGCCACAGCCTGGAACAGCTATTGCTAAAGTCCCTGAACATCACTCTTAGCCTTCATTCAGTGTCTTGTTTATCTTTATGGACCAAATATCCTATAGAAATAGTGATGAAGGGAGTATTCTGCAGTGTTGTTTTCATACGTTAGCAACTAGCCAGCCACATGAGGGTACTGAGCACTTGCAATAGTGCTAGTGCAATTGAGGAGCCGAATTTCACATTTTATGTTATTTTAATCTACATTAAATTTAAATAGCCCCATAAAACTAGTAACTACTGTATTATTACTGAAGGCAATCCTGTAATATCATTAACACGGGACAGCCCAGAATTTGACTACAGTGAATTCAAACAAAACTTACACAAAGCGAACGTAGGATATAAGAAACAAGAGTTCAGGATGTAAAACAGGACAATTAGATATAACTGTGATCTCAGCAGACATCACAAATCAGGGAACATCTCAATAAGTGGTTGTTTTCCCAGTGATTTCCATGGCTAAGTGATCAGATCTCTCATCACATCTGGTCACTATTCGCTCGGGCCCAGGAAATCCAGCAAAGAGTCTCTGCAGGCCGGCGCCGCGGCTCACTAGGCTAATCCTTCGCCTAGCGGCGCCGGCACACCGGGTTCTAGTCCCGGTCGGGGCGCCGGATTCTGTCCTGGTTGCCCCTCTTCCAGGCCAGCCCTCTGCTGTGGCCAGGGAGTGCAGTGGAGGATGGCCCAGGTGCTTGGGCCCTGCACCCCATGGGAGACCAGGAAAAGCACCTGGCTCCTGGCTCCTGCCATCGGATCAGCGCGGTGCGCCGGCCGCAGTGCGCTGGCCGCGGCGGCCATTGGAGGGTGAACCAACGGCAAAAAGGAAGACCTTTCTCTCTGTCTCTCTCTCTCACTGTCCACTCTGCCTGTCAAAAAAAAAAAAAAAAAAAAAAAAAGAAAAGAAAAAAAGAGTCTCTGCAAATCAATGTCATGTATAAGGACAATTTGGCTTACCTGCCATCACTCCATAGGTTGACGGCTGGTTTCCATAATGACAGGAAGGTACAGAATAATGAAGTCCCGTTGCTGTGTTTTCCAACATCATCACCAACAAATGTGTGTGCAAACATTTAGGAGTTTGGATCAAAGACAAAATAGATGGGACTGGTAAGAAAATGTATGAGGATTCAAGACACATTCACTTAATTTCAAAAATAGACATTTATGCCATTCTTAAGATTATGCAAAACACTTTTTTTCTCATTTGCTGGAGGTTCTCTGATGAATAGGTTAAAATTAGGCATCAAAGTTTGTTTCAGGTAATGAGGTCATCAAAGAGAAGAATAACCTCCATTAATTATCCCACGTCCTGTGCTACAGCTAAGGGCCCCACAAAAAAGGGATGACTGGCCAGTTCTTACTTTGTTTTTTTGGAATTTACATAACCCATGTAAGTCCCACACAACACAGACATCGCAACAACTGACTAGAAGAATAGTCTTAAAACTCCTGTGTACCATGGTATTATAAAGTGGTATTTCTCTGGAAGAAAACACAGAAATTGATGTGATTAATTTTTACTTTTACTCATCCTCTTAACAAACTTCTTCTGTCAATGAGGAAATGGTGGAGTAACTAGCTTCATGTTGGATATAATCATAAAACTCCTACTTCATTCAGGGTGTTATGAAAAACCTGTAACAGATGCATAATATGCTGATATTGATGATGTTGATGTTTCATGCCCATAATCCATTCAACCACTCTAATGATAAAGCCGGCCAAAAAAGAAGTTAATTGACTGTTCAGTGACTAGGTTTCATAATGACTGAACCTAGTAGATATATATATCACCTTACTCATAAGTACTTATAGATTTCATGGAATCAATGTGTATTATGAAAGTAAACTTGAATTGCTAAACTTCCACCAAGATGACAAAAAAATGTACTACTGACAATAAAACCACTAGTCAATGTTTCCTTATGTATTTTATTTTCTCAGCTTTCCTTTACATCTTGAATATGGTGTATATGGAAATATAACTATACTTTAGTGAGTAAATATGAGGTAATATATAGAATGAAGTTACTTTGAGAATATTGAAAAATAACCTTGTGATAAAAATGTGTGACATCTTCATGAAGAAAGCACAATACTTGGCCGGCGCTGCGGCTCACTAGGCTAACCCTTTGCCTGTGGCGCCGGCACCCTGGATTCTAGTCCCGGTTGAGACGTTGGTTCTGTTCTGGTTGCTCCTCTTCCATTCCAGCTCTGTGCTGTGGCCCAGGGAAGGCAGTGGAGGACGGGCCAAATGCTTGGGCCCTGCACCCACATGGGAGACCAGGAGGAAGCACCTGGCTCCTGGCTTCAGATCAGCGCAGTGCGCCGGCCGTAGCCGCCATTTGGGGGGGTGAACCAATGGAAAGAAGACCTTTCTTCTCTGTCTCTCTCTAAAATAATAATAATAAAAGTACAATATTTGTTCTAAACAAAGGAACACCTTCACTTTTTAAAATATCTGCATGCTTTCATTTTACAACTGGCATGTAGAAACAACTAATTTCATTTGACAACATGATTACATGTAAACATTTTACTATATATTCTAAAGTTACACAAATAAACATGGACAAAACAAGTACGAAAGTGCTCTTGTTAGAATTTATACTTCTTAGATAATTTGATGTATATAATTTTAATTTGAACATTATTATGTCAAAATATTTTGGGACTTTTTTATTCTTTTTTTTACTTCTTAGTTTTAAATAATTTTGTTTCTCTGATTTTAAGAAGTTGGGTAAAGGACGGCAAAGTTACTAAATATATATACATTTACTTTTTAAAAATAAATAGAATTATGAGCCTAAAATTAGATCATTTTTAACATCATTACTTAAATTCTAAATTTTATTTTCATGTTGGTCAAATGCTCTTCACCACAGTAGGTTAAAGAAATAATACATGATTCTCCTTATTCCCAACCTAGAGACAGAGAGATCTATTATGTGAATACATAATTAGCTGTGTGGTCAAGGTTTAGATTTATTTATAGCATATATTTTTCGTGAACGAAGCACTTTATTATATTTTCCAAACAGCGTGCTTTGAAGTTACTTACAGTATTGTTTTTTTAATTAAATTATGATAATTTTTGATAGGTGGGAAAAAAATCTCATTAATGATTTTACCAAAGCCCAACTATCTCATCTCTAGATTTTTAAAAATCTCAGCTAAAACTTGATGTTAAATTTAAATATATTTTTGGAAACTGCCTAGTTATAATAAAAGACCAAGCATAAATTCTTTAAATTAGAATATAACTGTATCGATTCAAGTTTTGATTTCTAAATATGAAACAGTTCATTTCATTTCTAAATGAAAAGTACATTTAAAACAAATGGAAAATGAATATCATGCTGCTACTTAATGGAAGAAATTTACTCAGTTCAAGATTTAATAATAAATAAATAAATAAATCACTGCTTGCTACATCTCAGATAAGGAGTTGATTTACTAGCAAAATATATATATCTGGTTGATGTGTTGAGACAATGTGCTTGAATTTTCAAGTTTATTTTTTATTCAATAAAGTTACTAAGGACAAATATTAAAACTTGATTGGAGGTGGAAATCGCTTTAGAAGTCAATTTTTCTTAGTTTTTAACATATTTAATATAGTTCATAGATACAATTCAAAGAATATAATAATGTGAAAAAATCAACTGTTTATGGACTCCCTATGTTATATTACTTCTAGATTTGAACTGTAAGTTTTATGATATATTAAAGTCTAAGACCATTAAAAGTTAATTATTTTATTCTTTGAACTCTGTTATTGGTATTGGAAATTATTATGCAGTTTTTTATTATAATATAATAGCTCCTTTTATGCATCGGAAATGTCTGAAAAATCAAATCAATCTTTAATATAAAAACATAATGACTTTTAAACATTAAGCTGCTTTAGAACGTTTGTTTTGTTCCTTATTTCATAACCATTTCCATCACAGTGCTTTCATATTAAAATATTCAAGTTCATTGTTTTCTTAGGTAGAAAACATCTTTATTATAATAAAGCCAAGAATAATTTAAATGATTGCACTTATTAATATTTCTTTAAACAATCTTAGACATTTTGGCTTTTTAAAATATTCTTCATATTTAACATATTAAATTGAAGGGGAAAGTAAAACAAAGCATCCGTTCTGAAATACTTAGGTCTAGCCATTTGCAAACTGACATTGTAGTTAGTACCTGTGGACATCACATTGGTGGTGTGGTTGGAGACTGGTAGACACTCAGCGGCGCTGTGATGCATTATCAGAGGCAGAGTTGCAGGAGCGTCAGAATTCAGAGGTATAAAGGTATCAGCTGAAGCAAAAGATTGGCAACTCATTCCCAAAAGAAAGTAGAAAAAGAAGAAGAACCGCTGCTCCCTAGTCCGTGTTATTGTATTACTGTCTCAAAGGGCCGCTTCAATTCTCACTCCTTGCATATATACATCAGGAAGGCTCTGGGGCACCAGGAGGGCGTGTGCTAGAATTTATACTGCAAGGAAATCCCTTTATACATGTTAATAGTCTTTTCCCAGGAGTATTGCTGTATCAATCTGGACCGTCCTCCTTTCTTACCCAAACATAATCCATGCCCAAGAAGGAAGCCAGTTCTGGGGTACAGGTTGAGAAAGAAGAAATCTGAAACTTGACTTGACAACTTCATTAATTCAGACTTTTAAGAGAGAAAAGAA